>NC_092350.1:71746508-72044075 GCF_963676685.1 Mytilus edulis | reverse complement strand
AAAAGAGGGGTTCCAACCCCCGAAACACTCCCCCTGGATCCGCCAATGAGCAAAATTTATTTCATTTTGATAAAAGATTGACATAAAATGAAACCAATTTATTTAATGATCTTTTAGATGGATCATGGTTAAGTATGATTAATCATCAGATTGCAATCATAATTTTATGGTTGAATTTTACACTTTTAATCTTTTCTTTCCAGAGTTCAGCAAACTAAAACAATAACAAGAATGATTCTATTGGTGTAATTGTTAATCGTATCTTATTATATCATTTCTTTTATATATTTCTGGAAATATTTTGCATCAATAAGCACAATAAAAATGCTATGAAGCAGATTTCATGCCAACATTGGGTCTCCAAGTGCTCCTTCTCCACCCTTCCCCAACCCCATATAATTCTCTCTCAAGTCCAGATGTAAAAAAATAGCTTCAGCGTTATGATGTCATAGGAATGTGTAACAAACAAAAAAATAGCCTTGCAAGCAACTTTGACGTCATAATTATTTGGACTAGTCTACATTAGTAGGTATAAAATTATCCACCAATTTATGGTTATTCCTGACCGGTTAATCATAGTCAGTGCTAGTCCAAATAATTATGACATCTTGAAAGGCAATTATATTTTTTTTCTTTGACGCCTTACATTGACCTCATAAAGCCTAACTCATATTTTCAGTGGACTTTTACTGCTTTATTAAAATGTTTAGCCGATTTATCCCAAAAATGCTTAATTTTCGGAGTATAAAATTATATTTTTGAACCAAACTCAGTAAAATCTGACGGACCTGAATTTCTATATATCAGATAAAAGTTTTTAAAAAAGCAGTCGACAAGTTCCCAGCTAGGATGGAATTGTAACTTATTCTATTATTACTGTAGGGATTAATTGAGAATATTTTGCACGAACAATGAAAATTTTATGGCTAATTTGGGTCTCAAAGTCCAACCGAAAAATGGTGGCTTCAGCATTATAACGTCGAAGGAAGGCGTCAAAGCAAAAATGTAAAATAGCCTTCCAAGACGTCATAATTATTTGGACTAAGCCAGTGCATCACTATTAATTTACTTGTGGAAGAAGAAACACAAGTTCACTTATAGCCTGTCAAGGTCGTCAAAAACTTCCATTTGTTGTTAACACTTAAAACACCATCTTAGATACTACACTAAAAATACACTTTTAATACACACGTAACACAGGCAAATGAAGCATGCACACAAAGTTAAAAATAATGTTTATGATGTTAATACAGTATGGTCTTTGGTATTCAAGAAGACGGAAATTAATTGCCATTATTAAATTTGCTGCTACAAACATATTATTTTAGACTAGCATAACTCATGAAGAAAATTTATTGAAAAACGTGAGGAAATATATCCTGTTCAAACGAAAAATAAATCAAAATGGCGGAAGCATTTGTTTTGTCCGCTAAATGACCAAGATCGTTTTAGAATTGAAAGATGCATAATTGTCTTGTAGGTAAAGTTAATTGTTTCATGTTTAAGTAAAAAACTGCATTGATTTAAAGTGAGAACCTGTTCAAATCCTTCTTCTAAATTGTCATAAAGATCGATGTCCACGCCATCCGCCATTTTTTTCTTGAATAATAAGGTAAATGTTAAATCGGTGTCGGAATGACTACAATTTTACGTTTTTCTCCACCGTACAGTTTATCTGAGGTCAAATGTGAGGGTAGCAATGCCCCTTTACCGTCAGGGTTCAAACGGTAATTTACGGTTAACGTTAGCGTCAAATTGGATAAAATATAACCATGATTCGTTAGAGGTCTAAAAAAAAAAGTTTTTCTTTTATTAGGCCATCAATACTCTTCATGCAGTCAAATTCGTACTTATTTTACCATTTCAGCTTTTTTTGATACGAGAGTCACTGATAAGACTTTTTCAGACAAAACTCACACCTGCAGATTTTTTACTAAGACTTTTTCAGACAAAACTCGCACCTGCAGATTTTTTACTAAGACTTTTTCAGACAAAACTCGCACCTGTAGATTTTTTACTAATGAAAACACTGTTCTATCAAAATTTATTGAACCACCTTTCTAAAATTTTGACAGAAACTTTTCGGGCTATCCAGAGCTGCATGGGAACAGTATATCTATATATCAATATATACGTTCCTGTCCAGAGCTAGAGAAAAATAATTATATTTTTTTTGCACTTAAACTTTCGTATTAAATTGATGAAGGACTTAAAAAAAACAAGAAAATACAGTATAAAGGTTAAAGTTTGGTACCGTGATATCAACAAGGATTTGTATAGTGACTATTCACATCCTTGATATCTAATACTACTACAATGTCAAACCTTCATTGCATTTGATGAAAGTTTGGCAGTTCATTTATTTTCACGTTCAAATATATTGATGATGTTCTTTCGATTAACAATCCAAATTTTTCTTATTGTGTTCCTATATCCCCCAGAGCTAGAAATTAAAGAAACGGCAGACTTCCTCCGCTTCATTTTTAGACTTCAATCTTGAATTTGACGGTCATCTCAGTACAATAATTTATTACAAACGAGACGATTTTTATTTTGAAATTATCAATTCCACCCCACTTAAGTAGCAAAATGACAACTTAAACTGCATATGGGATCAAAAAAATATCTCCAAACTTGTTTAAAGTATTCAAGAGCTTGCAGCTCCTACTCACACTTTGTAAAACGTCACCAATGTCTGAGCAGAAAGTTAATGAATCAAGAGCATGTCAAAGAACGTCTCGTCCTTTTTCTAGAAAAATCATCGGAAGGTACCAAGACCTTGTTGATAAAATAATCTATATCAACTTCACAAATAATACACGATATTTTTGAAGTAAATATTATGGATACTGACGTTATTCATTATCTTCACGTACGTGTTATTCTTTTCAGTAGTTGTCTTTATGAATATTACTGTTACTGTTTAGTTTGTTTTTGATTATATTCATTTGCCTTGACTCTGTACAGTCCGTCATGATTCTGTTCTGGTTCTATATTTTTCTTGTATTTTTTTCTGGTGTGCTTTGTCTGAATGCCTTTTTGTGTTTCTTCTGTCATGCACACAAGTGAGAGGTTAAGCTAGCTATACAACCAGGTTTAATCCACCACTTAGTCCCGGTTCCACTTCAGCTTTTGTCTAGTTTGGGACCCTCGGGACTGCTTTTTCCAAATACTGGATCTGCCTCTGTTGGTGACTATATATGTCAGAGGCAGAGGTGGATTTAGGGGGGGGGGGGGCAGGGGGCCCGGCCCCCCTTTTTGGGGAAAAAAATGGTTGCTTATATAGGGAATCACTGAAGCGTGACTAAAGCGGGCAGTCAGTGAGCCCACTTATGAAAATTTCTGGATCCGCCAGTGAGAGCTAGGGTACTGCATCCTTCTTTTTTAACACATGTTGTATTAATTTTGATTGCCAATGAGGCAACTATCTAACAAATACCATTGGCCGTGGATGTGTAAACAACTATAGGTCACCGTATGGCATGCATTCAACAATGAGCAAAACTTACACTTTATAGTAAACTGTACAAGGCACAGCATGACAAGGGATGTTTCTTATGATTAACAATAAACGTTACATGTCTACGATTTCTGAATATTTGAAATCACTATAAAGTTTGTTGCTTTGACTTAAGCTTGTCGTTAATTTCTTATTTCCTTTGTGAAGTTTGTCAGTTGATCTTAGTTCAATAGCCAGTACCACCCCCCTCAACTCATTTTGTAGAACATATAATCAACGAATGTATGTGGGTTTTTTTTCTTCGTTTCTCGAGAGGCTGTTTATCCAGCTTGTAATTCATATTTGTTATCTGTTGGTGACTATATATGTCAGAGGCAGAGGTGGATTTAGGGGGCAGGGGGCCCGCCCCCCCCCCTTTTTGGGGAAAAATGGTTGCTTATATAGGGAATCACTGAAGCGTGACTAAAGCGGGCAGTCAGTGGGGCCCACTTATGAAAATTTCTGGATCCGCCAGTGAGAGCTAGGGTACTGCATCCTTCTTTTTTAACACATGTTGTATTAATTTTGATTGCCAATGAGGCAACTATCTAACAAATATCATTGGCCGTGGATGTGTAAACAACTATAGGTCACCGTATGGCATGCATTCAACAATGAGCAAAACTTACACTTTATAGTAAACTGTACAAGGCACAGCATGACAAGGGATGTTTCTTATGATTAACAATAAACGTTACATGTCTACGATTTCTGAATATTTGAAATCACTATAAAGTTTGTTGCTTTGACTTAAGCTTGTCGTTAATTTCTTATTTCCTTTGTGAAGTTTGTCAGTTGATCTTAGTTCAATAGCCAGTACCACCCCCCTCAACTAATTTTGTAGAACATATAATCAACGAATGTATGTAGGGTTTTTTTCTTCGTTTCTGGAGAGGCTGTTTATCCAGCTTGTAATTCATATTTGTTATTTGTTCCACATCCTGTTTCTCTGTGTAGGATGAAAAGTGCTCCTCTTTTTGTTTGCTTTCTTTCCTCTCTATTTCGTAATTGCGTCTACGAACATATGGACAGCACCATGCATGTTCCAATACCTAGTTTGTTTTGCTTTTTATTTTTCCGTATAGCTATTCCACATTCGGCCATCTGCTATATTCAGACATATAGATACGGGTTTTCGTTAGTTTACTCTTTAATTTATGGTTATTTTTAGTTGATAGAGTATTTAGTAGATTTCTGTTTAAATGAGAAAAAGAAGATGTAGTGTGATTGCCAATGCGAAAACTCTTTACAAAAGAAATTAAAATATATATATATAGGTTACCGTACGGCCTATATACTACAACACCGAGAAAATCCAATATCGCATATATATAGTAAAAAAAAGCCTGAAGACATGATTTCATATAATGTTGTGAGCACTGCATATAATGTTGTGAGCACTGCATATATAATGCTGATCATTAACATAAGGCAGTCATGGTGTTCCATATGTTAACACGTTAAACTTAGAAACGAAGACCTCATTATTACACCAAGAGTTGTGAGGTGTCTCATACATGTAAAGACGCAGCTTTAGGTGGTGGTGGTGGGGGGGGGGGGGGGGGGGGCTACCTAAGTCGGACCCGCTCCCGTCACGCTTCAGTCGATCCTGTATAACCAACCAAATGATTTTCTCAAAAGGGGGGCCTGGGCCTCCTGGCCTCTCCTTAAATCCGCCTCTGGGAGCGGGCCCCATCTTAAGCAGTCAGTTGGTCCTACAGTACTTATGAAAAATTCTGGGTCCGCCAGTTGTTCATGCATCGTTATGCATTTTAATGGAATTTGATGCGACTGCATGTCATACATATGGCGTATCATAAGGGTCAAAAGTATATTTTGTTGCAAATGCTATATCTTCAATTGCAAATGCTATATTAAATACTGCAAATGCTATATAATTAGTGCAAATGCTATAATAAATACTGCAAATGCTGTAATTATTATAGCAAAAGGTAGTTTACCTTAATTCAGTGGCGGATCCAGAGGGGGGGTTCCGGGGGTCCGCACCCCCCCCCCCTTTATTTTGGCCGATCAATGCATTTGAATCGGGACATATGTTTGCACCCCCCCCTGCACCCCCCCCCCCCCCTTTGCCCTGGGCTAGCACCCCCCCCCCCTTTCGAAAATTCCTGCATCCGCCACTGTTAATTTGTAGCAAATGCTGTATGCCTACGTATCAAAAGGCTCAAAAGTATATAATGGTGCATTTGCCATCACAAATGTAGCATTTGGACTAATAAGTATAGCATTTGCACCAATAGTTTTAGCATTTGCCATCATAAATGTAGCATTTGGACTTATAAGTATAGCATTTGCACTAATAGTTATAGCATTTGCACTAATTAAAATACCATTTGCACTAATTCAGTTACCATTTCAAGTTATAAATAAAGCGTTTGCAATAGTTTAAATTATTTAAATTTTCAAGAATTATGGAAACGCCTTGTTATTTCTTTTTACTTGAGTCTCCACCCATTTCTAAAATTATTTCAACCACTTTTAACTACATGCTAGACATGGCAGAATAAGAACTCTTCTGACATTATTCCTGTAAACTTGGTAAACTTCTACAACATGTGCAGCGTTTTTCGTTAACTGTTTTCAAAATGGCGTATAACAATAATTTGCACGGATTTCTGAGCGTATTTCAAAACATTGTAAATGACAAAGAACGTGCTTTAAAAATGACGATGGTTCCTTTAATTTTATGGATGTTGCATTGAACCGGCTGAATGCATTGAAAATAAAATTTTCAAAACATCTGTTCGAGCAAGTAAAATACATACAAACTACTCATTGAAGTATAATTACTACGAAAATGAGTTATAACAGCTAGAATTTTTAAATTAAAAGGTCTATAGTAGGGGATTTTTTAAAATTTAACGTCCATAGTAGGGGGTTCAATGTAAAATACGGGGGTCGCCCCGATATGTTCCGATACCCCATTAGTCCGACACTCCAATAGTCCGACAAAGTTTAATAACTGCAGTAATTGAAAATCTACTTCATGAGGGTGTGGATGGGGTTTACAGAACAGAGAACATATGGGCGAATATATACAGAATAGAGAAAAAAGGACCAAGAAATAAAGAAAAGCGTATAATAAGATGCTAAAATATAAATACATACAAATTAAAGTATACAGAAATGTATGCCCCCCCTCAAATCCAGACCCTCCTTCGTAGAATCGTTGTTGACGTGGTATTTGAACTACTCTTTTTTTGTAAGTATATCACAGAACAGATAATACCATACCACCTATCTGGTATTACTATTAAAGAAATACCATGACTCGAGAACCTTGCAAGTTTTGGTAAACATATACAAAATGTGATCTATATGGGAACACGTTGTACTAAGAAGGACATGTCATCAGATGTGGAGATGTCTCTCATCATAAAGAATAATGTTCACATGATTAGGTCTCGGATACAGTCAAAACTGTAAAAACTTAAAGTGTCATTTTACCATAAAGTGGGACTATTGTATCGAAACATTATTATTTACATTCATCAGCTATTCTGTACACGAAACAAAGATCAAAAACTTTTAAAACAAACAGAGAGTTATCGAATTGTTAATTGATAATACACTAAAAAATTGGCGAGTTTAAGTTTAAACTGTGACATCGATAGTAAAATTGTTCAATCGGTGACAATTTTTCTATACAAACAAATGTGGACACAGATCAGTGTCAATAGTACGTTTTGATGTTTTACAGTGTTTTCTGACAAAAAGAGTAAACAGTTATAGCTCAATGGACGGCCTTCAACACGGAGCCTTGGCTCACACCGAACAGCAAGCTATAAAGGGCCCCACAAATTACTAGTGTAAAACCAAAAACAAAAACCAGAAACGAGAAACACTTCTGAACCACATAAAGAGACGACAACCATTGATTCACAGAGTATATTTAGTTTGACAAAATGTTCGCTACTCCGCGTCTCAATTATTCCAAATCATACTTTAAACGTTGTTTGGGTAAATATATCCCACTATTTTCACTAAAGCATATCTACCAACCAACCTTGATAAATTGCATTATCTGTTCTTAGTCATTCGATGGACAAGGTCGAGTGATTTTAATATATATTTACAATGCAAGTGGGTATAGAAATATGATCACTTCGGTCTTTTTCCGAATGGTAGTAAACCCTTGCCAAAGTTGGACGTCCGTTTGGTTGTGCGGGATGCAACAAATGTCATGCAGAGTGGTGACGTGGTATCCCATGCATTGTGTATATCTCTCACTGCAGGTTAAGAACCATTGCAACAACTCCTTGAGGGGCTGTCGGTGGCTTTTGTCTGAGCCCGTTGCAAGCCAATTTCCTGTCCATATTCAATATTCTGAGTGTCCAGTCGCAATCCAAGTTTTTATTGACCTTTTTTCATCGCGGATAGCATCTGTTACAGGACCTACCTATTCTATTTATTATTACATTGTTTTCAACCAGAGCATGCATGTAATATTTGCCACTGGACATAAAGCAAAATTTTGATATCTTAAATACTTTATGAATATTTTATTATTATTTCAAGGGATTAGCTCTTAACTAATGGGGTTATTCTCTTAATAGAAATAAAGATTATTTATATAAAATATTGTTCAATTATTCAATGTCGGACTACTGGGGTGTCGCACTAATGGAGCGTTGGACTATGTCGGACCAATGGTGTATCGGACTAATGGGGCGTCGGAATAACAGGGCTGCCCCATCATTCCGACAGCCCATTACTACAACAGACCATTATTCAGAAATCCCTTTATTCCGACAGCTCATTATTCCGACAATGCATCTTTCATAACATCTTTGCTTGCCAAGGGGTACGATCCATTCCCCTCTCTCTGCTAGCCAAGGGGTACGATCCATTCCCCTCTCTCTGGAGGGTACGATCCATTCCCCTCTCTCTGGAGGGTACGATCCATTCCCCTCTCTCTGGAGAGGAGGGGAGTGGATCGTAACCCTTGGCTAGCGAAGATGGTTTCATAAGTGTATGGATAAATTTTTCTCTTAAAAGACCAACTCCGTTCTCTATAATATGTATGGTTGTCCGTTTAGATTCCGATTGTTCTTCTCATGCGGGGTATTTGTCTCAGCATATTGGAGTTGATACACATACTTATTGCAACTGCTCAGTTATCCTCGTTCTTCTTTCGTTGTTTGTGTGTCCACTGTCCTTCTGTGGTGTTCTAGTTCGCTGTTTTTTTTTTATCTTGATCTATTTTCTTTTTACTAGATCTTCGGTTTCCCCCTTTCGTTTCAACGGATGATTCACCACTATTTACTACACAAATAAAAATATAAGAGTTGGATAACCCTATGTACCCGCCTTCTTTGGTCGTAACACTTTCTACCCCTTGTACATGTATCACTCATCTGAGTTTTATCTAATTTTGTAGCGAAAATTAGCGACTAATGTAACTCAGCGAAAAATGAGAAAATCAGGAGACAAATTCAAACCCAGGTCCTTAAAAAATAAGATGACAAATAGGATGAAATATGTGCTCCAAAAAGATGAGCAATTCCAGATTCTATCAATTTATTAAGACACCCAACCGTGCGATTTGATGAATATCGTGGTGACCAATCAGACATAGATGATGACACTCAATATAGGGGTACCGATTTTATATCGCGAGCTTATTTTAAAATCCCGAAAAACATGCTACTTTTATACTGGTTGGGGGAGGGGCAAGCATTATGAATTATAATAAAACAAGTTACGAAAAACAAATATGACAGCCATGAACCAACGACAACCACCTAACTACCAGATATACTGACTTGGGCAATTCCTGACTTGGGACAGGCACATTAAGAATGTGGCGGGGTTAAATATTTGAAGGCACCAACCCTCCCTAAACCTGGGACAATGGTGTAACAGCACAACAACCTGAAAAACAAACTATAACAAGAATGAGTCCATAGTACAAGGATGCCGAAATCGCACTATCACTTTTAACTTGATAAAAAAACTACCTTAACCAAAAACTTGAACCTGAAGCGGGACAGACGGACGGATGGACGGACAGAGGTAAAACAGTATACCCACACGGAGGGTATAGATTGGGTCAACATTAAGATATTACAATACTAGTATAATATAGTTATTATTATATCACCATAAGCCTCAGTCAGAGTCGGAGCCAAAACAAAATAGAAATAACAACTAACACATTGATATCAAATAACAGTATCAAGACCTGTTCTTTACATAAACCAAAAGAACAACCAATACAATCATCATTTTGTTTCCATTATAGTTAAGTTTTTTTTGTGTTAACATCAAAACAAATTTTGAAGATTTAACATGTTTATCTTAATTCTTTAAATTTTAACAATATAAACGGCCTTTTTATAAAATCAATGATATCAAAATAATTCTCTCCATGGAACCAATCTTTGAATGAAAAATAAGTGTGTATTTGTGTTAAAAGTTTGTGTGCTTTTTATCGATATGATGAGTTCAGTCCTTTTCGACCTATTTTTATGCCCCATTTGTGGGTATAATGGTTTTTTGGTCTGTGCGTCCGTTCGTACAGCAGCACAGAAGTACGGATGGATGAACGGACGCACAGACCAGGAAACATAATGTCCCTCTACTATTGTAGGTGGGGCATACTTTCTTTGTTCAGTGGACCGTGATATTGGGGTCAAAAATAAAGGAGACACATCTGACCCGAACAGCTCTTATAGACCCATTACGCTAGTTTCGCTGTACTTTTGTAGACTTTTCTAAGTTTTTGGCACTCTATCACGGTCCGAATTGTGGATCAAATTACGAACATCAGAAACCACAAGTAAAGTGTTTAAAATCACCCATAATTTGTATAGCGATGTCAAATCTTGAATCAAAGACGGTGACGAAATGTCATCATTTTTTAATTGCGATAATGGAGTTCGGCAAGGAGAAAACATTTCACCCTTTCTTTTTGCAGTGTACTTAAATGATCTTGAAGACTTCGTCTTAGAGGACGATGTTTCCCACTTGCAAAGCCTCGAGATCAAATGTCATAAGCATTTGTCTATGATCTATCAAAGCTCTGTTAGCGTTTGAAAAGTTTTGTCTACAATGGAAATTAAAAATAAATCAGTTGAAAACGAAGGTTGTTACCTTTTGTAAGAGGAAAACCGAATTATTTGCCATTATCATAAACTTTCTTCCATTTTGTACCATACAATGTTCAAATCGAACGAATCCGAATTGCATAAGTTTAAATGGATTGAACATATTTAATCCATATTTGACAACACTGGATTTAGCTTTATATGGAATATTCAATCAATTTTGTAAAGTTTTGACGGCCGTTGTTCTTATAACTTGAAAAAAATACATCATTTTAAACTGAAAACTACCCCCTTTTTGTAAAGTCGCATACGTGTAGTCGAAAAAACTCATTTAATGATCTAATACATTTCCACTTTGTAGATGAAAATTGAATAAGGAAGAAAATAGATTCAATTTGTCGATCGTTCTTCTGTAAAAAGGGTATTTATTCAAATTGGAATTAGATATTCAATTTTGTTTTTCCTTGAAAACGGCATGCGACCTTTGACCTTGATTTTTGAAATACTGCACCATATTTTCTATTGACGACCAAAATAATCTCAAAGTGTTTTTATTATCAGATGTAAATATGGTACGTGTGTGCGCCAAAACCGCGGTCATTTGATTTTAAAAAGGCGTAAAACTTTATATATTAATGGAATTGCGAAAATAAAGTACATTGGTCAATAATTATATATGTCGTGTACATTTTATTATTTTGTACAGGTAATTACTTGTACAAAATTTTCATACAAGTAATTACTCGTATGATGCCATCATACAGGTTATTACTTGTATAAATATAGTTGTACAAGTAATAACCTGTACAAATTTTGTGGAGAAAAAGATAATAACTTGTACAACTCACTATCTTTCGTATTTTTTGAAATTTATATTGTGTTTGTTTTTCTGTTCTTATTTTCAAGTGTTTATCAGTATTATTTTTGAAATGTTAGAAGTTTATAGATGAACGAAGGACGCAAAGTAGTAATATAAGCTAACGGGACACTTTGTGCAAATTTAGCTAAACAGCTAGATGCCACGTAAATACGGACTTCTGGTACAAAGTGACATTGTCGTTAAAAGCAAAAATAAATTGGTACCCTCCATTTTTTCTTCAAGCATATGTGACAGCGATATTTTCCGCTTTGTTTATTTCGTGGACATTCAAACTTTATCTGAAAGCAAGATACTATTGTTCTCAAAATTGTCAGCTTACATGTTAAGAAGTTAATCCATTTTAATCCTAGCATTGTCTATTTCTTGTTATCGTATATATGTTTTTAATTGTATTATTCGTTTATAGCATTACGTGACAAATTTCATTAGTACATGTAGTTATGATTAAGTAAGATTACGTAATTCATTTTATATTGTTTCTATGTAAATGGGCAGTTGGATACCAGCGGTCAAGCTGTACGGACGCCGTGCATTTACAGTGACATTCATTGTGTTTAGTATAGAACATTTATTGGAATTACCATTTGTTGTATCTTTCCGGAATATTTACTGTTGAACTTTTTTTGTAGTTAATGTTTTGCACTATTGAAGAAGTTATATATAAACGATCGTAAAGCTTAACTAAGTTTTGTTAACTTTATCCAGTGACTTTCCCCCCGAATTTTTAATATAACAGGAACGACGAAAACCCCTGTTATAAATTGGTGGAGGACCCGGGCAGTTTGCTTAGTTTCAAACTTATTAGACAAACTGTACACAAGATCATACCTACGCTCTACCACTGTACAATGGATTACAAATTGAAACAAAGATTAAATAGGTGGTGTCCACCTGATCTTCGGAAGGACTACAATATGAACAATCAGCCATGTTTCGTAGAAAACGGTAATTATCCAATGCGCTCGGATTTTCATCGTGTCACCAACTCAAATATTGATAAAACAGTGAGATGTTTCCGCTGTGGACAAACAGGACATTTTTATAAACAATGTGCAGAAATTAGAATAAAATCAAAGAAAAAGCTAAACAGAGATTTTGAAAGACTTTCCTTATTTATTCAACGTAAAACGTGTGAAAAATTTCCTTTCTTCAATTTGGACGATGCAGAATTTCGTAAAGCAACACGGGCAAATTCAATACGTATCCAGGTAAATTTACTCCAAACGAGTCAAACCCAAATTTTGAAAGAAAAAGTGAAACTGGAATCAGTTGTTGATTTGATAAAAGAACAATTGAAAGAAAATAGGAAATCGCTCAGACAGGAAATCGAGTTTCTTAAGCAAGAGAACAAGACATTTAAAACCAAACTTCAGAAATCCGTTTCTAACAACAAAAATTCGCAGGAAGAAGTTGATTTTTTGCACGATGAAAATAATGTATTATCTGTCATAGTTCGGGATCTTAAAGATCAATTAGCAGATTTGGAAGAAAAAGAAATTCTAAACAAGATGTCAATAGAAGGTTTGGCTGCTCGTTGCTTAAAATTAGAAACGGAAAATAACGCTTTAAGACATAAGTCTTGTGACTGCAAAATTTCAAATCCATCAATGTCAAGGCCGATACAAAACAAAGGACAAAATGTTAACAACGATCCATCCCGTGGAAGAAACCCATCCCGTGGAAGAAGAAGACAGTATTTTTATTAGACTCTGGGACAGAGTCTTATTTCAGTTGGAGGGAATTTGTGACAGCGATATTTTCCGCTTTGTTTATTTCGTGGACATTCAAACTTTATCTGAAAGCAAGATACTATTGTTCTCAAAATTGTCAGCTTACATGTTAAGAAGTTAATCCATTTTAATCCTAGCATTGTCTATTTCTTGTTATCGTATATATGTTTTTAATTGTATTATTCGTTTATAGCATTACGTGACAAATTTCATTAGTACATGTAGTTATGATTAAGTAAGATTACGTAATTCATTTTATATTGTTTCTATGTAAATGGGCAGTTGGATACCAGCGGTCAAGCTGTACGGACGCCGTGCATTTACAGTGACATTCATTGTGTTTAGTATAGAACATTTATTGGAATTACCATTTGTTGTATCTTTCCGGAATATTTACTGTTGAACTTTTTTTGTAGTTAATGTTTTGCACTATTGAAGAAGTTATATATAAACGATCGTAAAGCTTAACTAAGTTTTGTTAACTTTATCCAGTGACTTTCCCCCCGAATTTTTAATATAACAGGAACGACGAAAACCCCTGTTATACATACATCATGACGAAAAATTGCATACATAATATCATACATTGGAAATATAAGTCAAGCCTAATGAATTAAAAAAACCTATTTGTTTGCACAAGACAAGGAAGCATGGCATCTTGAATTACACAATAAGTTCATTTTTTTGCATTTACATTTGCCTGTTTTACAGCCGACCCGACAGCTAAAGTGAACATGACCTTGGCCACCACTTAAAGAAAGCAATTGTACTGCTTTTCTGACTTTAACCTCTGTGTTCTCTGGTATGTCCAATATTGTCAATTCCTTTCTCTGAATCTTTTCAATTTGATTTCGACTCATGAAACCGATCATGATTCCAACTTTTGTACCTATTTTATATCCATTTTCTGCACTATCAAGCACAACACCTTTGGTGTTTTTACAGTACATCGGCCTGTCAAAGTATATATGTTCCGCCTAGCAGAAGTTCCACTGGAAACTTTGTTATAAACAATGTCATAATACCTATTCCTGTTGGAACAAATATTCTATACCATTTATTCCGTTAGGAACATATACTGTAATATTTATTCCTGTGGAAATAATATTCCAGCATATTTCTTCCTTTTGGAACTTACATTATGAAGGAACTTCTATTCCGTGACAGGCCCACGGTCTACTTTTTGTACTGGTATTATGACATTTTTGAGACCCTGTATGAGCCAGTGACTTTGAATCTATTTCAATGTTGACTTTACTGCTTAATTAAGTTACTTTGATATGTACTACTTGTAATTACCGATCAGTGATATTGTGTATGGAGTTGCAATACAATCAAACATCTCAGATAATTTCAAGCCACTGGTCTACCATGCACTAATTTAAGCTCTGGCCAAAGGAGTTTAAGTTCTGTAATTACATTAGCCGTGAATTCCCTTCCATTATCACTTTGCAATATATGTGGAGCTCCCAAAAGCAGAAAAATGTCAGTGAGTTGGTAAGCCACTTCAGCTGCTCTTTTTGTCTTTAAAGGGCGCAGTACACTGAATTTGGTTAAGTGGTCCTGGTAGTGCATGATCCACCTGTATTCTCCATCTGGACATGACTGATAGTCAACAAGGTCTACTTGACAACGGGAATAAAAGTCTGTAGAAGTGATAGGACGAACAACTAATTTTGTGGTTTCAGTATGACTTTTCTTCAAAATACACTGTTCACACATCTGAATGAAAATTCTGATAATTTCTCTGCTGATATTGGCAAATTGGTTTTTTTAACTCCTTATATGTCTTGTGGATGCCCCCATGGCCAACTGCATAATGTGCAGTTCTAATCAGCGGATAAAGTTCATCTACTGTACAATTTAGTAAAAAAAATCGTCACCTTTGCGAATGAGTGTTTTAATGCCTGCTACACTCAAAACATCATATTGCCTTAAGAAATATCTTTGAAGAGTAGTCTTTTTGGAACTTAATTTTGCTTCCTTTACATTCCCAATAGTCTCTCTGTATCTTTCACGTGTAAATATTGAATTATTAGAAGATTTATTGTCATCACACAATTTAATTATTTCATCATGAAATTTCTTTTCTATACTGTTTTCCATCTTAACACTTTAGTTTTGACTACTTAAATGAACAGTTTTGTTCATATATTTTACATATTAAATGTACTCACATATTGAGAGTTTGTACCTTTAGGCAAAGTAATTAATTATATGTTAAAAGGGAAACAATTTGTTGTGAACTTCAAATATGCCAAGGTAAAATAATGATTTGTACAAGTTATTATTTTTTTCTCCACAAAATGTGTACAGGTTATTACTTGTACAATTATATTTATACAAGTAATAACCTGTACGATCGCATCATACAAGTAATTACTTGTATGAAAATTTTGTACAAGTAATAACCTGTACAAAATAATAACATGTACACGACATATATATTGATATATCTAGGGCTATATGTATCATAAATATATGAACCATAAGATTTATCGTTGACTATTTATTCAGTCATTTTATATATATATTATTATTTTTTATTATCAACTTTTATAATCATGTATTGTATGTTTCTTGTTATTAAAGATTTTCTTTATATATTGTAAATATTATTTTATTTCATATTATTTAGTATAATTTTTTATTTTAAATTTTAAAATGTTTAAAAGTGAGTTCTCACTCAAAAAATGTCTTATCGTCTCGACTAAAATCAATATTTGTCAAAAGAATATTTTCAAATAACTACACGACTGATTTATAATATCTTATGGTACTTATTTCATATAATATAAATAAATACCATAAGATGTAGAAATGTTTAAAGTTTAATTGACCTGACGGGTTAAAATGCAAACATAATATACACATGTTACAAGAAACATAAATACATGTACTTGTTAAAATGATTATATATATCGTTGTGAATCTTCAGTTAAAATAGATAATAAACAATCTGAATTTTTTGAAATAAATAAAGGGGTCAAACAAGAGGACAGTTTGAGCCCCACATTGTTTAATTGTTTTATTAATGATCTCCATTCAATTTTTGATTGGGACATGTGATCCTTAAATCCATAATTTTATATAATAGCGAGATCTGGTTTATGGAAGATTATTACTCAATTTTTAGAGCCATAAATAAAGCCACTTTGCATGGAACTAACTGTGATATTTTTATCATTGACAGATAGATTCAGCTTTGAGAAAGTGCATCATAAATTTTGTAAAACTGTTCTTGGAATTAAAAAAACCTCATGTAATATAGCTGCAAAGTCTGAGTTAGGACGATTTCCACTCGACTCCTTTATTAAAACTCAAGTTTTATTATATTTTTGTAGAATAAACTGCCATGAAAGAAACCCTCTTGTTAAAGAAGCTTTTGCAGTAAATAAGTCTATGTCTGAAGATGGAATATATACTTGGTACACTTTTGCCAAGCATATTTTTAAAGAATTTAATATTGATGAAGAAGAATATGTTGATTTTGATAAACCTTTTAAACTTATAAAAAATTCACTCAAAAAAACTTTTAAACATATTGTGCAGGAAAAGTATCATAACATCACTCTTGAAAAACTTTCAAATATTGATAACAGTTCAAAACTTTATCTTTATAGTAAACTTAAAAATGAAATTAAATTCGAGGACTACTTGCACAATCTAAACAATTTTAATAGTCGTCAACTTTTAACAAAATTACGTGTAAGTGATCATAATTTGGAAATTGAATTAGGACGTTATAAAAAAATTCAAAGAGAACACAGACTGTGCAAAGTTTGTAAAATTTTAGATGATGAGGAACACTTTTTCCTTCATTGCCAAATTAACAGTAATGTAAGACATTCCCTTATAAATGCAATTAAAACCCATTATCCTAATTTTAACCAGCTTGACTCAAACTCTAAACTTAAAACTATTCTAGATCCCAATAAAGATATTTTGTCTAGTGTTGTAGACTATATAAAGCAATCTATGGAACAGCGAAAATAAGGTCCACATTGGTCAATATATATAGATATATGTTATTAATATCAACTTCACTTTATAAAACATTTATCATGTATTATGTTTCTTGTCACTTGTGTATACAATGTACTATGTTTACATTTTAACCCGTCAGGGTTTCATGTTTTTTTGACAAATATACGGCAACTAAAAAAAATCACTAAGGACTACGCATCTGCTAATATTATCCTAAGATTGTCTTAAGATACCTTGGATGCACAGTCTGAGATACATCATAAGACTGTCTTAGGTCTGTCCTATAATTTGTCCCAAGATATATTTTAAGACAAATCTTAGGACACTTTTGATGTCAGGGCCCAGGCCCTATTTCTCAGTCCCAGTTTAACTGTATATTATGTTTCATAAATAAAGATTGTGTTTATTACTGAAATATTTTTTCCTTCATCAATAACTAATATCCAAATTTATTAAATCGAGAAAAGGGTTAAAAATCCCCCCCCCCCCCCCCCACCACCCCTAAACCAACCCGGTAAAAAAGAAGAACATAAATGGTCGGTGCCTGATATTAACAAAGTGTTAAAAAAGTTCTTGAATCCCTTGATCTTTGGCTAGTTTCGAGTATCATTCTGCAATAGTTGACACTGCATAGATGACTGACTAACACACCTGCATTATAGAATTTTATAATTGGCATGAATGTATAATAAATGATTCATTGTAATATTTATTATTCATTCATGCCATATTTCACCATTTCATAAAATTAGGTGGATTACATATTCAAATTTATTCTAATAAGATATAATCATTTAGCAAAAAGTAGGCGGACTATTGAAGATTAATCAATTTATTCTAAATGCATTTGCGAAATGAAATTGCAAATGGTGCAAATGCTACAATTTGTTGTTTTTGCAGTAATTTACTTTTGACCCTTTTGATACGTGAGAGAATAGCAAATGCTACAATTAAAACAAAAATAGCATTTGCAGCTTTAATTTTTGCATTTGGAGTTACAATTGTCGCATTTGCATTTACAATTGTCGCATTTGCAGTTACAATTTGTCGCATTTGCAGTTACAATTACCGCATTTGCAGTATTATTTATAGCATTTGCTATATCTATTAGAGCATTTGCGGTATTTAATATAGCATTTGCAACAAAATATACTTTTGACCCTAATGATACGCCATACATACAAGTACGAGGTTTAGCGCTATAGCGCTATATATATCTAACGTTGTTGGGTTGATGTTTAGACGAGTTGTATATAAAACCAGGTTCAATCCACCATTTTCTACATAAGGAAATGCATGTACAAAGTCATGAATATGACAGTTGTTATGATCCATTCGTTTGATGTGTTTGAGCTTTTGATTTTGCCATTTGCATTGATTATGACTTATATCTAGAAATTGACTATGAGAGTCTGTTGAAAACAAAACTCTACGACTTAGAAACCGAACTTGATTGTCGTCTTAAACTTTTTGTAATATTGTATGCAGATGATACAGTTTTGTTATCAGAGTCGCAAGTTGACTTACAAAAGCAACTGGGTACTTTATCTGAATACTGTGAAGTGTGGAAATTGAAAGTGAATGTACAAAAAAGTAGAATTGTAATTTTCCTTAAAGGGAGACTATCTAATAATGTTCAGTTTAATTATAACGATATTGTACTAGAAATTGTTAATGAGTTTACTTGTTTAGGTGTCTTATTCAGTAGAACAGGAAGTTTCTTAAAGGCAAAAAAAGCACAAGCAAAAAAAGCCACATGTGCTATGTACGATGTTATCAAAAAAAGGAAGATTGCACAATCTTTCTATTGAATGTCAAATCGAATTGTTTGATAAGATTGTTAAACCTATTAATTTATGGTAGTGAAGTTTGTGGTTTTGGTAATAATTCGGTTATAGGAAGGGTTCATATGAAATTCTGCAAACTTTTCCTAAAGGTCAAAAATTCTACACCTAATTTTATGATATATGGAGAATTGGGCAGATTTCCTTTGGAATTTGATATAAAACTCCGTATAATAATTAACTACTGGACAAAATTATTGTCTGGAAAACAAGAAAAACTTCCTGCAATTCTATACAAGTACTCATTGTATAAAAATGTAAAAATGATATTACTTGGTTAAAAAATGTTAAATCCATTCTTGATGAATCGGGTTTGTCATTTGTATAGGACACCCAATATTTTGTAAGTGATACATGGCTATATATAATACTATTGTTAAACAAAATCTTGTTGATCAATTTAAACAGAAATGGCAAATTATAAATTATATAAAACTATATTAAGGTATGAAAGGCTCTTTAAAAACCGTTTAAAAACACGTTTGCAAATGATCGAGATAACTGCATACACCTATATACAAATGATACATATATATCACTATGGGAAGATGGCATTTTCATTCGTATCGAATTTTTGAATGACACATGTTATTTAATTTCTGAACTTTCGGTTTATTTGGTGCTGTAGAAACAACAGCACATTACGTGTTGCACTGTCCCTTATTTCGCATCATGCGTGAATAACATTTTATAACATCAGAATCATACATTTCTCGTTATAGGAAATTTTGCTATACCGTTCAATGGAACTCAGCTACGAACAAAATATTGAAATATTCTTGGTACTGCAGTCAGTCAAACATTTATAGTACTCAGTAGCAACATATTTGTCATATGATTAGACGCATCTTGTCCAACAAGTCTACAGTGTCTACAGTGCATATTTATATAAAGTGAAGGGGTGGGGAAACGAAGCGTGCACTCAATTGCTACTACTACTTTTCTGACTGTGTCCAGTGAGTGACCGCTTTCAACACTTTTATGCCATTTATTAATTTGGTTCTCCGTTGAACTGAACTTGAAGAGGGGCCTCGGTGACCGAGTCGAACTATTTCACCATTATTATAGTCTGCCAAAATTTGGGTTCAGAATCACAGTGAGTTGGAATCCCGCATTTTGCGATAAATTGTGCGCTCGACTCAAATCTTTAAATTGACTAGGCCGAGTGTCAGCAAGTTTTCTAATTAAAGGTCAGTGGCCCAGTTCTCTCCGGTCACTCAGATTTCATCCACCAAGAAAATAGCTCAAAAGTGTTGACATTGAATTTGATAACTAATCAAGCACGATTGGTAGTCCTTGATTATTTGATAATGAAGGACTCATATGGCGCGGAATCAGGGTCATAAATATCGATTTTAGTATATCCTAAAATGATTTCAGTATATACTAAATTACATTTTAGCATACCCTAAATTGATTTCAGGATATACTAAAATGATTTTAGCATATACTAAAATCATTTTAGGATACCCTAAAATCAATTTAGCATATACTGAAATATTCAGCTTATACAGAAATATAGGCGCGGAATCAAGGTCATAAATAACGATTTTAGTATACACTTAATTGATTTTAGCATATCCTTAATCCAATTTGCTAATAGTTTTGTTCACCAATGAAAAGATCGCTTTCTGGACGAGTTGGAAAGACAGTCATTGCGGATCTTGCTGAGATGTGGCAAATGTCCTCTCACTTGATTTCATCTCAGTTGTTTATATTTTATTTTTCTAAATATTTTTGCTGGAAATGTATAGATATAATTGATTGTTTAGTTGCAACTGGTACCAATGAATGATACTCTATGATTGTGAGATAAAGAGCGCTTAACAAACCTCCTGTTATCTGATGCAGAGAAACAAACATAAATTTAACAAAAGTTCAAGTTTATTCACTTGTAAAAAAACAGCGTAAACAATCATGCTACCCAGTATTACCTCAAATATAGTATACCATCAGTATTGTCTACTTTATTTTTTTTTACAATACTTAAACAATATCACAATATTGTCCTACCAGTATTGCGATTGCCAAGTACTGGAAATCCACCGTGTATACAGCTGCAGATAGAACAAACATATGGAACTAAAAACAAAATGTCATTTACAGTGAGATCATTATATAGAGAGTAATCCATGGCCTTTTCCATATCGACTCGGGTATCATCCTGAGACCCCCATATCAGCCCGAGACGTAGTAGGTGCTGATATGGGCCAATATGGAAAAGGCCATTTACTAATCTCTTTATCATATACCTCCGACAATTGTTTTATGTAAGGCAAATAAACAAAAAAATTACTAAAACAGTCAAAAACTTTATAAAGATGATCTATAACTGTCAAAGGCCTTTGTCACTTCCTGTAGATCCATATTAGAAAGTACTAAACTTTCATCATCAGTTTAAAAATTGATATCATGAAATTTAAGCATGTTTACTTAGAACTGTTTTTCAATAACAGCTGGTTCTGTACAAACAAATTTAGCACTAGATCCAATACACTGTACATATCGCTATTTGTCCGCCATTACTGAACTTCACAAAAGTTTCCGTAAAATTTTGACGTCATAATAAAATGGCAAAGTTATAAACAAATGGAAGTAACTAGCCCGAGAAGCACTGTTATGGTTTTTTTGCACGAGAGGCCATTGGTATGGGTTATTAGCCCGGGTGGAAAGTTATGGCTTTCCGTTTCCGTTCTTTACACATATGCAAAAGCTATCATATTAATGCTAAGTATATGATAAATGATCATAACAAATGGACAAATATGGCTGTGTTTACACCCAAAATATTATACTCTGAGCACATGCTTACCTGTGAAATTTAAGGTCTGGCATCCTCTAGATATATAAAAAAAAAACTTAATTCATTGATTGTTTTAGAAAGCTTAAATATTTTTTTATTTTGATGGGCAACAAAAATCTAGATAATATTTTGTGCTATAATCTGGATGTTATGCACAGCTAAGGTTTGCATGATTAACTACCTCAGATATAAACTGCACAGTTCAGATGTACTCTAGTCAAAACATTTACTAAATGTTATCATCGGTAAAAGGATATCATTCTTAAATATAAATCAACATGCAGACTTCTTATACGTTCAGGCACAGTCGCTTGAATTTTAGTGATATATGTATGAAAAAAAAATACTGTAATATGTATAATCTAAATTTCAAGCGACTGTGGTTCTGGTATTTCACATCCAATATCTTATGCGTGGTAATATTCTTTACAAAGCACAAAAATGTCGGCATACACCTCAAAAGCCAACCAAACCCTAAAATAGACTTATTCGGAAAGGATATAGTTACGATACTGTTGTCAGGTCATTAAGGATTGCATATTTTGGTATTAATATTGATTCACTCATATTGTTTTTGCATCGGAAATAAACACATTTATTCTAAAACCAGTCAACTGTAATTGGCATGATACGGGTTATGTTCTTCTCATATATTTTATGATGGTATGATACTTAACCCCTAACGGGAGGGATTTTACTTGATTTTCATATGATGAAGACATAATCTTTCAATCAGTTTAATTGAGGTCTACAGGTGGCATGTCAGTAACTGCTACAAGTCCTTTGTTAATTTATGTATCATTGTCATTTTGCTTGGTTTCTTGTGTTGTCTATTCTGACATCGCACTCGGACTACCTTTAAACTGAGTTTTACTGTACGTATTGCTATGTGTTTCTTTAATCTACATTGGATATATATATATAGAGGTATAGGGGGAGGGTTGAAATCTCAAAAAATATGTTTAACCCCGCCGCATTTTCCAGTTGCGCCTGTCTCAATCCAAGAGCCTCTGGTCTTTGTTAATAAGGGCATACGATACAGTTACAGGGGAGGTAATGACGTTGCTAACGTAAAATGTTATTTTCGCGACGTCAAACTATGACATATCGGGAAAAGATGCATTTTTCGACTGATTTTTATCATTCAAACTGATTTAATTTGAAAACGAGTGCATGGACCCCTTTTTTTTAAACGGTAATTTGTTTCATTTTGCAAGGAGATTATGTGACCCAAATTTTATAAAACTGTAAATAGCGCAATTTTTTCAATTTTGATAAACATGCAGCAAAAAATGACGTTTTTTCCCCTGTTCATTAACATTTGATAAATATGAGTTATTTTTGAATAAAAATTGCATAATTTTTAATGATAATTATAAAATACAGAAATTACCGATTATTTAACAAAAAACAATTTGTGTTTATCTTTTAAAACAAAAAAGTTATGTCTCTCTTTCGAAAAAGAAAATACGGCCATAAATCTGAATTTTGAGCAAATATACAAAATTTCGACCTCATTTTACTCAAAAAGTAGCACATGAAGGTATATTTTTTATTACATATTTGATTTAATCAGGTAAGAAATAGCCGATATGCAAATTTTCATCAACTTGTAAATACAGGTTCAAAACTGTATCGTATGCCCTTAAGTCTTGTATGTTTTTTTTTTTAAATTTTAGTTCATTTATATGTTTTGGAGTTTATTGTGACGTCCATTTTCACTAAACTAGAACACAATTTTATTTAGGGGCTAGCTTCGGGTGCGGGATTTTCTCGCTGCGTTGAAGACCCATTGGTTGCCTTCGGCTGTTGTCTGCTCTTTGGTCGGGTTGTTGTCTCTTTGACATATTCCCCATTTCCATTCTCAATCTTATCTAATATCTTGAGGGGCGGATGCAGGATTTTCAAAGGCATATGGGTTTACTAGTAAATTGGAAATACATCAGACTTCGTTTACATGGGACATGTCTTCAGAATGAATAAAGATGAACAATATGGGAAAAGGGGGGGGGGGAGTTAAAGATTGAAAAGTTAAACTTTTTTGTTTGTTTTGTTTACTAAATGCACAATAAATTTATGTACATCTCTTTTCGGTTAATCTTCCTCTTGGCATATTCATTTAACGAGTTAAAAGTACATCAAACGGAACTAAAACTGTAGAAGATGTGAGTTATACGTCAATTAGACAGCAATCAAACGACAAAAAAAACACCTAATAGATATAGGAAGATGTGGTATGAGTGCCCAAGAGACAACTCTCAATCCAAGTCATAATTATAAAAGTAAACCATTATAGGTCAAGGTACGGTCTTCAACACGTAGCCTTGGCTCACACCGAACAGCAAGCTATAAAGTGCCCCAAGTGTAAAACCATTCAAACGGGAAAACCAACGGTCTAATCTATATAAAAAACGAGAAACGAGAAACACTTATGAACCACATAAGCATATCTATAGAGGGCAACATATAGTGTTCAACAATAGACAGGTGTATATATAAACTTAATCCAATATGTTGGTTTTAAAGCTCACTCAGAGCTTATGTTGTAGTATCCTGTTTTTTTTTCTTTAGATTTTGCATCTGTTGAAAAGATAAACTTTTCTAAAACTATTTGAGGATGTACCTACTAGGTGGATTTTTTTTAAATCTACAATTTAAAATTGATACACTAAGTCAAAAGAGCATTAGTAGGGAATCAGAATGTATGATTATTACCCGTGGTTATACACGCCGACACCCGGCTAACCGAGAGATTGGTAGGTTAATCTATATTGAGTATGCGACTATATGGGCGGTTGGTCTGTTAATCGGGTTTGTTATACGTATATATAAAAGTATATCTTTGAAGTTCTTTTATTGACAAAAATCTATATTACATAAAGACAAATATGCCAGTTAGAAAAAGGTTTATATTCGAACAACGAGAATTAACGGCAGTTAGAAGAGGTCATGAAAGTTTTACGATTTCCTATGTATCTTATCAGTCCTCATGAAAATCGTGCTTTAATGTTATTAAGTTTGTTTGTTTTTTTTGATTTTCAACTAAATTTTGAATATCCAACCGACTGCTAGTCATTTTTGCTAGTAGCCGGTTGGATATTGAATATCGAATATCGAATAACGAACCGGCTGCTAACTTCACATACATGATAAATACGCAGACATAAACGAGTGCAAAAGTAACATTCCTTATCGTTTGTTATAAATACTCTTTAATGAATACTGATAAAAATATTTTTGTTTATAACATAAATCAATAATATGAAAACATCATTGATAATATCTTGTGCACACGTACCGAAAAATTGTGTGAACTTGGTCGCATGTGGAAGAATACCTCAAGAACATTTTGCGGCAATCCCACAACAATCGGTAACTCTGCATGGAAGTTTGTCTTTGAGGGGAAATATGAATGCCTACGCATATCCAATCTTTTAGAAATCGAATTTTTACAGAAGAGTGTCCACCATGCACTTTCAATGCACTTTTATAAGAATAGTAGAATAAAATGATGTACCAATGGATGAAAATTATATATATATATATGTTACTGTTATATTAATATAATATATGTCACCAAACCAGTGTATACTGATGTGTATCACTTCAATATAATAGTCTTAAGTTGAGGTTGAATTTCCTGTCATTCATTCATCATCCACGCACGAATTTGTCTCAGAAAAAATATATATCTGTACATTAACCTCAGTTTCAGGTATAGAGATACATTTTATAGATTTTTTTTTCTTAGACATGTGCTTTTGACCATCCACAAGAACTTGCGGTCATCCGATGTTCAGTATTTCAGTACTTTGATTAGTATTTTGAAAAGTCTAATGGAAGTCTAGTATGAAGATTTGAGCTGAAACTTTAACGAATTACAAACTTTCTAGGAATCATTATGTTTCTGTTCTTTTCAATGAAATTTTATTGGTAGCTGTAGATCAGATTAAGCGTTTTGTGAGTTAAAACATATAAATCTCTGAGTACATTTGCATGTGATTAAAAACACTTTACTTTTGTAGAGTATATTTTTTTGTATCGAAAATAAATACATAGTACACAGTACGGACACTATAAGTAAGCAGTCAATATGAAAATAAGGAGATGTAGTATGAGTGCCAATGGATTAACTCTCCACCAAATTAAAGTTTAAATAAAATGAGTGTATAATGAATTAGACAACAATTTGTTGTTTTAAATAAGAGAGTGCGGAACAATAACGAAGTAGTTGATAAGGATTGGAGTCGAAAGCATTTGTTTCAAGCGGGGTTCATCGAGTTTACAACCTCAGTGTCGACAACCTAGTGATTACTGTAGGTATACTTCATAGATCGCTCGGCAAACCAGGCCTCGGAAATTATTTAACTGATTGAAAAAATATATGCCATTGGTATAATTGCCGATGAGACAATTCCATCTCTAAAAGAGAATTTAACAACTATCATAGATCACCGTCCTTCAAAAATGAGCAAAATCGATACGTCACAAAAAGCTTTAAAAGGCCCCAAATAAAAAAAATGTTTAAAACAATTCAAACGAGAAAAGTAACGCGGCCTGATGTATAGAGAATAATACATGAAAAAATCCGTATCATATGTCGTATCATCCCGAGACACCAATATCAGCCCAAGGGCCTTTAGGCCCGAGGGATCATATTGGTCGAGGGTGATACGGCATGTGATACGGATTTTGCCATGTTTTATACGCTTTATCATATATTTCAACAGGAGAGTATTATATTATATAATCTGTTTTCTGATCCATAGCACTGGGTTACCTTCCGTTCTACTTTTGTCTTGTTTTAAAAAGCCTCAAAAGAACTGCTCAATTACTTATCCGAAGCACCTGGGTAACCTGGGTAACCTTACAGTTTGCGTGCTGTTGTTTTAAAAATATTTTGTTTATATTGTATTTTTTATGTGTTTTGTATATTTTATAGTTGCATTTAGTGTGCTCAAAAATATGAAAACTTGACGTAGGGGTGTGATAAAGGGTAGGAGTGTGCTAAAGGGTGGATTAAACAGCAGGCTATTTATCAAATATTTAAAACTACTGTATTTACTACTAAACATATGATAAATTTACATAACAATAAACGGGAAAATAATATGATATATAGAAACAAATGACAGCCAACAGGTTACGTGTTCCTGACTTGGACAGTCACATTCAGAATGTGGCGAAGTTAAACACTTAAAATGCTGGCGCCAAACCCTTCTCTAACAGTGTTGAAACAGTACAACACATACAATATTGTGCCAAAGTTTTCGTAACTTCATTATAAGTCAAAAACTAATCAATATTCTATTAATTAACTGATATTAATGTTATACAAGTATGATGCAAGTAATATTTAAAATTCCACTTTGGTCTCCAGAAGAGTGGTTTAAATATATATTATATTTATTGCCGTTGAGTTGCTGTCTCATTGAAATATACTCAAATCAGGTTTTAATGAAAAAATAATGTTATATTGGAAAGAGGAACGCATTTCAACGTAGATAAATCAAAAATATAATATAAATTCATGTTTGATGTATTCTCTCCGTAAAATAGATGCGTTTCAAAATGACCATAACGCAAAAATAGTGAAGTTGCCTATAATATTATATATATAGTGAACGTCAAATTAGCGATGCTGTGACATTTTTATAGACCAACATGCGACCGCTTTGTTTTGATGATTTTTGCATTGCTCTTTACCTTATAGTTTAAAATATCAAAATGTTCATTTTGCAAAGGGATTTGACATTATGCTGATGTTTTCGAAAAACTAATCTTGTTTTTACTCTTTTTGAAGGTTTTAAACTACATACCCTTAATAATAGTAGACACCCATTCAACGCATCGATATCCGATACTTATCGATAAAAATATAATTATTTTCATTTTTATTTAGAATTTATCATACTGGCTTCATATTTCTGTTCTGAAAATTATAGCACATTAATTTTCGTTGTTTTCTATGGCCAACACCGAAATTACTAACGTAAAAAGTTTGTTAAAGGTTTTGTGACAGGGGACCTTTTGGGATTCATTTACTTAGTATTTGTTTTGTTTAATGTAAAATTAAGATTGCTGTCCGAATGAATGCCGTTCAAATGTTATAGAATAGGAGGCACGTTTGATTTGTACATTAATTACGCCAAAAAAGTGATTATATACAACGAATGAGAAGAAAAAGAAAAACAGTACTTCAAGAATGCAGTTATAATGAAAAAAATAATGACTAACGAATTTACGAACTTTTAAAAATAATGTCCAAATTAGCCATCATCATCATAATACAAAGATCAAATTAATGGAACAAAATCATCTACAGATACCGTACTTTTTTTTCATTCATCAAACTGGTAAACAAATAACTACCGAGAAGAAAATTCCATGCATGGTATTGTACTGACGGGATTAAAAAAACGAATTGATGTTTTCTGTCAATGAAAAAAAATGTGTGGACTTTAACGGTGCTTTTTTGTGGACTTTAGTGTAACTTGTTATTGTGGACTTTAACGGTGTTTTCTTGTGGACTTTAGCGGAGGTCATTTTGTGGACTTTAGCGGAAAGTTTGTGGACTTTAGCGGCGTTGTGGACTTTAGCGGCAAATTGTTGTGGACTTTAGCGGTGTTGTGGATTTTAGAGGAATTGTGGACTTTAACGGTGCCACAACGGTGCAACAGTATCCTTCTAGTAAGAGCATTTTCATGTTGACTTTCTTTGCATTTTATTGAAGGGTGTGTCACTTCAATATAGCGTGATATGGATTGGGCGCTAAAATATGCATGAATTTATTATTAACGTTTTTCAATCAGTCTTAATTTTTGTGTCTGTTCAAAGTACCACGTTCTAAAATCCGACTGAAAGTGTCTTTCTAATACAACACAGGGTACATATAACGTGTTGTCGTTCTCATATGCACATGATATTTGTCACTGGACGTTAAAACCCTAATTCGTCAGCATTATCCAATTGTTTTTTTTTTCTATTACTAATCATATGTTGTTTACAAATCATTCTAAAGAAGTAAATGGAAAGGAGCGAATCTAGCTACATTTGGTTATCTTAAGTTTTAATTCATTTATCGTTTAGTTCCTTTCTACCTACATAAGTGCAAAGGAGAACTGCAGTTGTCCGCTTGTACACTTCTAGCATTTGTCATCAATTTGAGTACATCACAATCCGTTACTGGGGTGTTTCATCTCTGTATTCTTAAAAAAAAAAAAATTTCTCTCTTTTTTAGCAATGCATCACTCTCTACTGTCCTTATCTACAATTCTATATTCTGCGTTTTTATCCAGATTCTCGTGTACACCTTGAGGGTCCGGATTGGATTTTTTGTTTATTTCTGTATTCTTTAAATTGTTATGTCACTTTTCTCTACATTTTATTTATTTTACTCATTATTCTTTATATTTTAGCATCCCAAAATAGTATCCGCAATACACACTGAACTTAAGATTTAAACCAAATACATGTATGAGTAGCTTGTAGTCAGGATAATATTAAAAGATAGAACTTTATGTTTCAACTCAGCGTGCTGGTCTTTTAAAGCTGAATACATTTATACAATATAAACATATAACATACAAATTATTTTCACCTTGCTTCTCAATGCTCTTCAACTTCGTACTTTATTTGGCTTTTTTAACTTTTTTTGGATTCGAGCGTCACTGATGAGTCTTTTGTAGACAAAACGCGCGTATGGCGTATATACTAAATTTAGTCCTGGTATCTATGATGGGTTTATTTACTTGCATATGTATGTCCGTTGCAGCTAAACAATCAATTATATCTATACATTTCCAGCAAAAATATTTAGAAAAATAAAATATAAACAACTGAAAATGAAATCAAGTGAGAGGACATTTGCCACATCTCAGCAAGGTCCGCAGTGACTGTCTTTCCAACTCGTCCAGAAAGCGATCTTTTCATTGGTGAACAAAACTATTAGCAAATTGAATTAAGGATATACTAAAATCAATTAAGTGTATACTAAAATCGTTATTCATGACCTTGATTCCGCGCGCCTATATTTCTGTATAAGCTGAATATTTCAGTATATGCTAAATTGATTTTAGGGTATCCTAAAATGATTTTAGTATATACTAAAATCATTTTAGTATATACTGAATTGACTTTAGGATACCCTAAAATGATTTTAGTATATGCTAAAATCATTTTAGGATATCCTAAAAATCAATTTAGGGTATGCTAAAATGTAATTTAGTATATACTGAAATCATTTTAGGATATACTAAAATCGATATTTATGACCCTGATTCCGCGCCATAGACTCAGTCAGGCTCTGAGCTGTGTGCCTCATTCAATAAAAATCCTGTGTAGCCTAGGAGTTAATAAGAGGGAACACATTTAATTATTGAACACAGGAAACTGCGTTCATTTAACATACTTCATTTTTTAATTGATATAAGACATTTGTGGGGAATGCATGGTCATACATTAGCCGAGACGTAGCTAGACTACTTATCACAGGACCGTATTGCAATCTTTGAAGCGTGACAAGGGACATGACTCAGATAACGCATCACGTGAACATTTTATCACATGATTTGGTTTTTATAAAAGTCCTTGTCAGCCGGTATCTTTTGCATTTACTGGAATCTCACCATGAAGGCATTAAATATTTGTTTGTGCATCCTTCTTGTTACCGTTTGCAGTGCATTACAGAGGTAAGATATCTCAAACTTCGTGCATACTAAAAAAATGTTGTTTTACGCACTTTTTGTTTGTTGTGTGATCATGACATCCGTAAAATTAAAAAAAGTGTAAGACACAGGACTTCCTTTGTATTAATTTTTTGCTTTGTCATGTTAGGTACTATAATTCAAATCGCATTCTGTATGGGAAATTTTGTAAAACTTGATTAACATTCGAATGGTGAAAATAGGGGGGGGGGGGGGGAGTAAAAACACAGGCACTTGAACTCCACTTGTTTCTGTCAATGTGGAGTTTACTATCCACATGGGCACTTGTTTCTGTTAATGGGGACATGTGGATAGTAAACTCCACATTGACAGAAACAAGTGTCTGTGAGTAAAAAATATGAACTTATAAAATAAAGTCTATAGATAAAGTTTAGCACAAGTGTAGTTAGTGACGATGAACCATATATATAGAGGAGAAAACTGATCTCTTGCGTTTGGAAACACTTAGGTAGACTTGGGTAAGTTTCTAACAAAAAGGGTCTGATTGGGGATGAATAAATATTTCTATTGCGCTACCGTAATAAAGTAAAAAAAACAAAAATAATGAACTGCAAGGAAAATTCAGAAAGTCCTTTATAAAGTGGTTTTGATTCCTAAGCTCAAACACATCTCACAAAAGGAAAACAACTGCAATATTCCTACATCAACTCTTATTTTCAGAATCAAATTGCAGAAGTTTAAGACAGTGAGAAGAACTTTAGCAGAAGTTGGCACATCCATAAAAGCTTTAGAATGGAGATATGGCTCAGATCAAATCAGAGGGCCATCTCCTGAACCCCTGGTAGACTATATGGATGTGAGTATTGTTTATAGTCGAAGAAGGAATTGGCATATTTATGAGCTACAGCTAGTGTAGACTGTCCTAGTCTGGAATTAACACAGAATCTGAGAATTGGGAAATTCTTAAACATCTATTGTGCATATCTTTTATAATGTTTAGACAACTTTCTGGATGGGGTTTACAGAAAAGATAATAAAAAGTGAAAAATAAAGAACTTTTAATTAGTTGATAAAATGTAGGGGGGGGGGGGGGGGTTGGAAGGCACATTATATTAATAATACATGGGTGATGGGTATCAGAGCAACTTTTCACACTATAATGCACTATAATTCTCAAATACAATTGTCTGGGTGGCTGGTGCTGACAAAAACTGCCTTCCAACACCCCCATACATTTTTTTCTGGAATAGCCCTTAGATAGGAAATGCCATTTCTTTTCTGTCATTTGACATAAGAATTGAACTTCCTATTTATTTGAAAGAAAAATTTTCTCCAGCAGTAATGAAATTTGAGCACATCCAATCTTTTTTAAAAAGGAGATAAATCTAAAGGCAATATACTAGCTATCAGCACAGTAAAACCTACATGTATATTATTGTTTTCAGGCACAATATTATGGTCCAATCACAATAGGAACACCACCTCAGACATTTAATGTTGTATTTGATACTGGATCATCTAACTTGTGGGTACCATCAAAGAAATGTCATGTCACCGATATCGCTTGTCGTAAGTACATGTATAGTGAAGTTAAGTGAACTCAATGACTTAATGTAATATTCAATTACTTGGAATTACTTAAGGTGGTACCCAATACTTTCACTGAAATTAATTTGGCTCGTTTAATTATAAAAATTAAAATAGATATGAACCAACCGTTTTGTCAGAAAAATTACACTGGTTATATATATCAATTTGATAAACGCCAATTTTGATCATTGAGAAGGTTAATATTCCTTTTACAACACAACGTAATTAAAATGTTTAGCTGAATTTACAGAGTTATCTCCCTGTAGTGTTAGGTACCACTTTAATACATATGATTAATGTTCAAGTACTCTATCAACAATTTCAATGAAGTGTGTTATAAATATAGATTATTTATCGACTCAAGAAAGTTAAATTTAGTGGTGGAAATCTGTTTCTCTACTGATTTCTAGTTGATATGAAGTCATACTTAATCCTTTTTCAAATGCTCTGCTGCAAGATTTGTTCTTTATATATGACCTCATCAGTCATGGTAGCCTTTTTTCCTGGTATCTTAATAGGAATTTTAGAGGCAAGTAAGAACATTTGACGTCATGATCAAATTTTGGCCAATGAAGTACTTATCACTATGGCTAGATTTCAAATATGAACTTAGTACAGATGGGTCCTACTTTTGAAACGAAATGAATGATATCATTATTGGCTTTTCAAAGTCATTGATCCCTAAATTACCAAATTGTTTGAATATTATTTGGTGGATTTTTGATTTTTTTTGTATGGCTATCAACATTACATTTGGAATTGAATGACATTGAATATTTGAAGATTTAAAATCAAGATGGAATGAATAACTATCTTACTCTATACATTTCATATAACATTCACATAACATTTATAAATAGTTTAAAGATGAAAGAAACATTAATTGAATGATTGAAGTCACATTTTAATATCATGACTGAATCATACATAATATTTTCTTTTCCAGTATTGCACCAAAAATATGACAGCACAAAGTCAAGTACTTATGTCAAGAATGGAACTGCCTTTTCTATTAGATATGGAACAGGAAGTTTGACTGGTTTCCTTAGCACTGATTCAGTCACAGTAAGTATCCATATGACAAATTACTAGTAAACAAAATAATAAAATTGAGAATTGAAATGGGGAATATGTCAAAGAGAGAACAAACCTTCCTCCGCAGATGACAACTGAAGGCCTCCAAAGATTTTTGTCTTCCTTCTGTCTCAATGAACAGCATAACAGAATTTTGTGATACTATGAAATTTACTTACTTGATTTACTATTGCATTTCATTTTCCAAAGTAATTTTTGGGGTTTACATAGCCATGACATGGACTTTGTCTTATCGATAAACTACATGTACAGTACACATCTCGCAAAGTGCATAGTCAGAATGGGACACTCTTGGTGTGCATCCACTCTTAAAACAATAGATTAAATCTGATATGAAATTATATGAATTTTGGGAGTGGCATTTAAAATGTTGCTGTGTCTTCTTTTTTTGCATGAATCGATAACATTTTAAAAGAAAACTTTTTTCGCTATTCTTTATAGATTGGGAGCATCACTGTGAAAGGTCAGACTTTTGCTGAAGCAGTTACCCAACCAGGAATTACATTCGTTGCAGCTAAATTTGACGGTATTTTAGGAATGGCCTATGAGAGAATTTCCGTAGATGGTGTTACTCCAGTTTTCTATAACATGGTTAAACAGAATTTGGTGCCAGCACCAATTTTTTCATTTTACTTAGACAGGTATGAATTACATTTGCATACTGAAGCATCACTAGTTTTCAAGAGTAGAACATAGTCACCACTAAATATGATAAATATTTTTATGTATGTGAATAATTGATCTTTAAGAATTGAATTTGTGAATGTTTTGCTATTGATAATCTTTGATTCCTCTGGAAATTTGTCAATAAAAATTGAGAATGGAAATGGGGAATGTGCCAAAGAGACAACAACCCGACCATAGAAAAAAACAACAGCAGAAGGTCACTAACAGGTCTTCAATGTAGCGAGAAATCTCCATTATCAGATTGAGTCATGAGTGGCTACAAGAAAAGGTTCAATCAGGTTCACAGTTATAATAAGTATACTCTAATCCTACAAATTGACTAAATTGAGAGTGTATTTGATTGTAGATATGATTTTGGAAATTCATTAGTTTCTGAATTTACAGTATTTTTGTCTAAAAAGGTAAAGAAGCATACATGTATGGTAAACAGAAATGAAAGCACATAATATTTAACTTATAACAGAACACTATGATATATGTGAAGCAATTGGTGTGTAGGACGGTTTTAATAGCCAGACATTTAACAGATTTCTGAAATTGAAGTAATACCATTGATAATCTTCTAATATTTGTGCTGATGAGGCTTAAAGCAATCACCAGAAACTATTAAACTAAAAATAAATAGGCCTCATTATAAAAAAAAACACCATCAGATTTCCCAGTCCACTATAAACTTCTATTGTTTATAATTTTTCTAGAGATCCCACTGCAAAAGAAGGTGGAGAGTTACTCCTTGGAGGCAGTGACCCAAAGTTATACAAAGGAAACTTTACATATGTTCCAGTCACCACTCAGGCATACTGGGAATTCAAAATGGACGGGTAATCTATTTATAATGATACATGTTCTTGAAAAAAAATGAAAATGATATACTGTGTATTCTGTGTATTCATTATTGTTCCCTGGATATTAAATTTTGGTGGATTTTGTGGGTAATTGTAAACCAATGAATTTCTATAGTCTTGTATACAAATGTTGGCATAATTAAACACTCAAATATCCAAAGAATTTTTCCCAAATACATGAAAATGTGTACCCTTGAGGATGAATGAAACTGTTAAGGCCAAATAAAAATATATGTGTGGTTCCAGTAACCCTACCGTCCCTACTTTTTCGGCTTAAAAAAAAGCCCACCCTAAAGATTTTATTTTAAGCACTGTTAAAGTCAGAATGTTGCTCCCATAGACTCAATGTAAAAAAAAAACATAAAATAAAAAAAAATCCCTACCTACCTACCCTAACTTTTTTTCAGATGTAACTGGAACCACACATACTTTTTTATTTGGCCTAACTTTATTATTTTGTAATAGGGAATTTGTTTTAAAAGTTTACCTAAATCTGATTAATTATAAATCCTAATATACAGGATATTGATCAAGATGAATAAATTGATAACCCATTAAAAGTCCATTATGCTGCACTTCAGCTTTTGCCCTTGACAAAAGGTTATTACATTTGTCATTTGAAATCAAGCCATAGATTATGTATGATAGATAACAAGTAAAGATGGTTTTATCAGTGGAAAGTAGAATTACTGATGTTGTTCAAGGTCAATGCTCCAATTTTCTAATCAATCCAATTATTGACTTTTCATCCTTTATAATTATTATCTAATCAAATGTTTGTTTTACAGTCCTACAAAATTAACTTGTATTTTTGATAGGACAAAGTAGATGATATATTTGATTTTACTTATACAGTCAGCCTTGATTACACTTGAAAATAGTTCATATTCCAAAGTTTAACATCTAAAGAGTTATCCATTGTTCTATACATTTGGTTTTAATAAAAGACTTGTGGAAATATGTAAATGAGTAAAGACATAGAATTTGTTTGTTGGTGCAGAATCAAAATCATCCAATAATTGTAGTGATTTGTTATCAACAAGATTATAATATGTATACCACAGCTCCTAATTTTATAAAGGATATTCTTATTATTGTATTTAATTTTCATTTTTATGTACTAGAGCACAATGAAACTACAAATGTACCAATACTGAATATTCTTTTTGAAATCTAAAAGTATGAGTTAAACTATACTAAAATCCTTAAGAATCTCTGAAACTATGAATGCTTATAATTATTGTTGATAAAAAAACAGATTGTATTTTCATGTATTGAAACTACTAACATGACTAAAAAAAGGAAATTTTGGTATGCATTAGGCCGAAAAAACTATATATATAAGTGTTTACTGTACCCTGAACGACCCTAAGTTTTTTGCACTGAAATTGGGCAAATGAAATTAATTGATATTGTGGTTGGCAAAAAAGTTCTTTTTGTTGAACAGCTAGTGAAATGCCTAAAATAATCATCAAAAAGCATTGTTTAAAAACACATCTAACTTACAAAAACAACTACCATAGCATTGTATCTCATGCTACAGTACAGCAGTGTCTTATTTAACATTTTGATGCTTTTCTCTCTTTAGAATCATGATGAATGGAAAACAATCCGATTTCTGCTCTGGAGGATGTAAAGCTATTGCTGATACAGGTACCTCACTCTTAGCTGGACCTGTTGATGAGGTCACAAAACTCAACGAAATGATCGGAGCTAAACCATTGGCACAGGGAGAGGTAAGAGGCTATTGTCTGTTGTATTTTTTTTTTAAACAAACACAGTTTTTACAATTTTACAACATAAAGTTGAATAAAAAAAGCTTTTTTTTGGTACATGTAATGTTTATTTTGACTTTTGCAGTTAAGCTTTTTTCTACTGCAAAATTGAATATTTATGTCATATTATCAAGAAGATACAACAGTGACCTATACACTTTTTCTCTTTGTAAGGTCCTGTAAGGTGAAGCTCCCATTTGAGGTTAAGGATTTTGAATTCGATTTTTACAGTGAAAGAGACTTTTTGCTTTAAAATTCAATACCAGGGGTTTATGCTAATAATATAAGAATGGAAGAGCACCACCAATAAATAAATGTGTGAAAATGATTAAAACATTTGTTTTGTTTATTTTAGTATGTTGTTGACTGCAGCAAAATTGACAGCCTACCACCAATAAGCTTTGTTTTGGGAGGAACCACCTTTACCCTAACAGGAAAGGAATACATTCTTCAGGTAACAATTTTACATTCAATATTCCATATGAATTAAAATTATGAAGTATTGAGCATGTAAATTTATGATGTAGTATGTTCTCATTGTCATTTGTGAGGAAATATAGTTTCTGTGGATTAATTTTTGTTGGTGGGGTACCAATTTTTGTGCATTTCGTGGATATAGGTGAACCATTAATTTTATGTCCAATGAATTACCAATTTTCTATAGGCTTCTTATGTCGTTTTTTCAAAACTGTGACTTCAAATATCCATGAAAATGCAATTTTCCTAAATCCACAAATATTGGTACCCACAAAAATAAAAAAATGAATCTACAGTATGTGGTTATCGACCAAATTGATATCTGATTATAATGGTTCTGGATATTTGTGGTTGAACACAGGTGCCGACTAGATGGATACCGAAACTCCATATAAATGTCAAATATAAGTTTTCATGGATAGGAGTTAAAAAGTTTGAATTATGTTAAGTTATTGATAAACACAGAGCATACAAACAAATGCAGGATTAATTCCGTTTAGATTCTTTTTATTTCATTTTAAAGTGCAAAGTGTACAGTACCTTCCAGCACATCGTAAAAATGTTTAAATAGCACTAAATGACACTTGCTTTCCCGTGTTCACTACACTGCTGACACACAATTCAATATTACCTTAGCTTGCCTAAACACACAGGGTTTAGACAAAAACAAAATTTTGTTGAATTTGACATCTAATATGATACTTATTGTTTTGCATTTTAGCTATCAAAGTTTGGGGTTACCATTTGTATCAGCGGATTTACGCCACTTAATGTTCCACCCCCAAAAGGGCCCCTTTGGATTATAGGGGATGTTTTCATTGGTGTTTACTATACAGAATTTGATCTGGGCAGGAATAGAGTTGGGTTTGCACCATCTGTAAAGCGTCCTAAGTAAACCTGGCTTAAAATTGCTATTGTGTCATATCTTTAAAACTCAATATATCTCTTGCGTAACAGAACATGGGAGATAACTCTTCTATGACTTAAGTTGTAAAAGTGTAGGATTATGAGAATTATGAATAGTAATTGCTAAAAACATTATTTAAACTGAATATTTGGGTTTCTTTCTGTCAAGGTTAAGATTAAATCTTTCAAAGCAAACTTGTTCTGAATAATTGAATGAATTAATTGTACCCTTGAACATGACAAAAAAATTATATGACTAGATCATGGGAATGACAAATTTATAAAGCCGTTATACAAGTATTTGACATAATCATTGATATTTTTTTTTCTACAAAATTTGTAAACCAAATTCTTAAAACTTTCATATTATTGAAAGATTATATTCTTTACTCCAAATTTTTAAAACCAGATTTATAAAACTTTCATATGACACAATAGCTGAAATCCTTTTCTGTAAAAATTTATAAACTACGCATGTTTAAGTCATCTAAATGTATTTTCTAAAATCTGTGGAAATGTCTAGCCTTCTTCGTAATGTAGCTTTTATGTATATCTAAGACTGATTATAAAGAACTTACTCATATCATTAAGCAATCATCCCTATATCAGTCATAACTGACGTCTGGATATGTTCTCAACTCTTTTATATAACAATCATAAAAATATAAGTCATAACTGCAGTTCTGTTGCCTTCTTAACTTCAACCATTCATTTGACCTTCAATCATTGTGTATAAAAATCTTAACATGAGTAATAACAATTTCTAAATGAAACCTTGGCAGATCTGGGAGCAGATAGTCTGTTTAGAAGGGGAGCAAAATGCATCTTTGATGGACTGCTTTTAATGTAATAAAATTTATATACAGTAGGAATCCTTATCTCTGGGAAATGTTAATTGATGAAGACAACTTGTCAGATTTCTTGATCTTCTCAAGTGACTGATTTTAAAGACCCTAAAAATGGTGTTAATTATTATACAGTCCACATTACTCCATACCCTAAATTGGCCATAACCATGGGCAAATCTGGCAATTTCGGTGAGAGAAAAAAAACAAGATTAGATAGTTCTGCCTAATAAGTATATATTACTTGAATATATAATATGTTAATTTGCTTTGTATTTCAGGTTTCACAGGCAGGGACATCAATTTGTCTCAGTGGATTTATAGGACTTAATGTTCCTTCCCCATTAGGACCCCTTTGGATTTTAGGGGATGTTTTCATTGGTCCCTTTTATACTGAATTTGATCTTGGAAATAATAGAGTAGGGTTTGCACAAACCGTACAACCCACCAGAAAATGGAATTTGCATTAAATGTTCTTGAACTCGTGTGCATCTGCATGAGTGACAATTGAAAAACACTTGGGTGTAACCAAATCTGTTTAAAAAAAATCTTTGAATCGGATATTCGGTTCTTTCATAGTCTCTGTTTGAAAAGAAATGGTAAATGAAATCAATAACTTTGAAAAAAGTTACCCAAAATGCTTTAGTTTCTTAAATGGTAAATTTATTTTTACATTTTGAGTTTGAATAAAAACAGAAAACTAAAATGTCATATGTTATATTTGATGCAAATTTCAGAAACCTACCCAACCCCTTTACTAACAGTTTATAATGAATTTACTGATTATTGTCTTGTAGCTGTATATTTTAATAATTTTTTTTCATGTTACACTTTTGATCATCTTCAAAAATTTTAACCAAAAAGAACTTCAAATTTAATTAGATTACAAATGGAAAAAAAAACCCTACAAAAATTAGTATATTTATTATAAGCACACAGTGTTTGAAAGAGATGTTAGACTAGCTATTTTATAATTTAGCTGTATGCAAATGTTGATTTAAAAGATCCAGGCTGTATGTTTATTTCAGTCCTCAGTGTAACTAACTAACTAACAGAATTTATTAATACAATGTACTGAAAATTGCTAGCAAATTGTATGTTGCGACTAACAACAACTTAACATATTACTTCAAACATTTTTGCATTATTTTGAGGGAATTGGAGAATTCCACTAATTTTAATAAAAAGTCAATTATTTTGTACTAAAAGATTGATTTTTGGAGGGCTTCTTTGCATAATGCTTATTGTGGTAGATCTGTAAAAATGATTTTTGATGTGATCTCATTCATAAATGACTATTGTTTTCCCTTTTTATATTTCATGTTTGTATATTTGTGATATTTTTTACACATATATTTTTGTTTCTGGATAGTTACATAAATTATTCATGCAATGCAGAAGAATGCAGTTTCAACATATACAAAAAATGACATTGAGCGAACTCTATAAAAGAAAAAATAAATGAAAGGGATAATGTGCCCAATTTTTTCACTAATTTTAATAACTTGAAAAGTATGAACTATACCTTTGTTAACTTCCAATAATATCGCATTCCATTAAATTTTAAAATCTAAGACCAATCCCATTTTGCAAATTCAACCCAAATATCCCTAATTTCAAAGTTCTCCCAATTCAAACTACATTGTAAATACATCATTTGTGATGATTGGTTTAAATTTCATATTATATTTCACATATTTTTCATCATACATACTTGTACATAGCTATATACATCACTATCACGGCTTCAACCTACCTGAGATATTGACTCCAAGCTGAATTCCACCAACTAAACAGAACTTCCACCTACCTATGTTTAGTCGTGTATTATTTTTTTTCAGTCTGGAATGATTTTGATTGGTGCATGGCATGGTTTTTATTTAACATAATTATAAACACAGATGAAATTTGTTAAACCATTAGGCTTGATTCAAAAATGTGTTTTCGGATTGACAGCATTTGTACAGATGATACATGAACACTAAAATATTTTTATACTAAATTTAATTTTTTCCGAGAGTAATCTTGAAATATTACAATTTATGCAATGTCATAAATTTATTGGCATCAGGAAAATATTTGCCTTAAAAAATTTAATGACTAAAAATATTGTATTTAATGACTACGTTAAACATTTTGTATGTCATTGATTTTATAGAATGTAAAACTTTTGTTTACATCAGATATTTATATCGAAATTCAATATGCATGAAGCAAAGTGTGTTGTTGGGTTAATGTTTCACACACCCCTCTGTTTTCATGTAGGTTCAAAATCAGTACTAATATTAACAAATTTCAACTGTAGCATGAACTAACTGTTGTCTAAGCTTATTCTTGTGCAAATCCTGCTTATTCTACAGGTCAGTCAACAAGGTACAACAATTTGTCTCAGTGGATTCGCTGGAATAAATGTACCCGCCCCTCTTGGTCCATTATGGATTCTTGGAGATGTTTTCATTGGACCATTCTACACAGAATTCGATCTTGGAAACAACAGAGTAGGTTTTGCACAGACTGTTAACCCACAGTAAAGAAGATTATGTTGGAGTAACGAGAACTTAAAAGACGATTCCGATATATGAAAATGCTCAAAGACTCACCGATTATGTTTTGTTTAATTTATTATTTACGAAAGTGCAAAAACAATAAGAGTGCAAAAATTTTTACAGTGCTTTGTTTTGGAGAATTTTGAATAAATGATTTCTGTATTTTTGTTAAAACTGGTTGTCGTTGTTAGATTCATATTAATTTGAGACACTAATTTCAGTCTGTAGAACACATGCTAAATACACTGACTTCAGTCCATTTGACACAATTTTTGTTTCTATAATATGCTGTTTCAGAATCTAATGTATCTGGTTTTACAAGCCGACACCAAAATGTGTAATTGATTTCCTAAACAATTTATTAAATTCAACCAATAACCTGACTTTATTTTGATTTTCATGAGCGAACACTAAAATTACCATAATCTTTTACATTCAAATGGTGACTTGAAACCAGAAGGTGTAGAATTCATCAAATCTTTTGAATTCTTTAACCCACTTGAACTTAACAGAAAAGCTCTAAACAGTCTAAGGTTAGCATTGCATGCATACAGTTTCTTTCGAAATATTTACATATATATGTTTACTAAAAACAATACACAAACAAACATTAAAGAAAATACAGCTTCATAAAAAATACCATTGAAATTTCATCACAATGTAAATTACGCAATGTGAATTATTTTGATGTGTGCATTAAACACTGCCACTCTTTAGTGTACAACAATGTAGAATTTCATCATCGGTGATGCATATTATACAATGCAGGAGAGTCTTATACTAATGTCATCCCTTGTCTTGCTTCTTTTGGAGTTGGAGTGACATGCCTCAAGTGTGTAGGTGAAGGTTATATCTTTGGCTAGCTTGCTTGTTAGTTGAACCATAAAATCATCATAAGGTTAATTATACTGTCTTTCAGAGTATTATAGTCCTACAGACAGATAGATTGGTTATCTGTCAGACTAGTCTACTTCTAACGGAAGATAGAGAACATGTATACCTAACTTAATAATGACCACATTTGAGTTACCATGTAAGCTTACCAAAGATATTACCTTTACCTACACTCTCAAGGCAATTTTTTGTAAACACTGCCACTCTTTAGTGTACAACAATGTAAAATTTCATTATCCGTGATGCATATAAACAAAGCGGAAGAGGATTTTACTGATGGCATCCCTTGTCTTGCTTTTGGAGATCACACATTATTTATTTTGTCACAAAATTTGCACTTATCATGAGTGACAGGACATATGTATTTGGTATATAGAATTTAGGAAGGTTACCATAACTATAAGGTAGGTTTCACCTCATTTCAAAACTTATAATCAAAGTATGTTTTGGTGTCAAGTCTGCATCTCGGTTGCTATAAGCAATATTATTTGGGGCATTGAGTTGAATTATTGTAATCTGTACTCGAGATTAACCAATGAAAAGGAGGTCAAGGTTGGGGAATACCTGCCAGACACGCCAGGGTTGAGTTCAATATTGTAGCAGCTACGTAGCTGCTATCAATATCTATGTAACAACTTGTCTATAGATACACATTCAATAGTCAAAATCTAGGTAGCACTACATAGCTGCTACTGTATTGAACTCAACCCTGTACACCTTACAATCATTCCATACACCGAATCTAGTTTAACTACTGCTTCTAGTGTTTGAGATACTGACTATAATTTCAAAACGGCCTTGATCACTGATTAATGAAGTGAGGCAGAGGTCAAATAAACCATGCAGTGATTACATACTGAATGTATTATCCTATTACTCATAATAATTGAGTTTTTTCAAGTAGTCGCATCACCAGGAAAATGAGGTCAAGGTTGTCAAACAGATGACAATTGAATTATGTTAATGTCCAGCATCTTCTATCTGCAAGATCAGAGTCATTCCAGAAATAGAGCACTTTTCTCAACAGAATTGTTATTTTATATAGAAAAATTAAATAAATCAATTTTATTTCTATTGACTTCTCTAATTGTCTTTTTGTAGATCTTTAATCTGTGTTCTGTTCACAGAGGTATCTCTTTTAGTGCAGGTATGTCCCATGTAAGATACTGCTCACTTATAAATGTTTTCCTTACGATGTGGATTATTTTATTTTTGTTGATTGAAAAAAAAGGTTTCCCATAGGCGGGCCCCCCTTTCGTGGGAAAAATTTGGTTGATTATATAGGGAATCATTGAAGCATGACTGGAGTGGCCCCTCCCCCCCTTAGGAAAAGTTCTGGATCCGCCACTGTTTCCTTATTGATATTTGTTTTCTTAGTTTTTTTCAAATTCTAATACTAGTACATGTATAAGGGAGCTATAGGCGAGTGATATGAGAGCCAAATTTACATTTTTAATGCACCTACCTAACACACGGCTAAATTATATATCACTAGAAAGCTAAGAATGTGTACTTTCTAAATATCCCGGTCGTCAAAAGAAATTATGGTGCATTTTTTTTTAAATCGAGGTCAAAGGTCATGGGTGCAATTTCAATTCACGGATACTTCCAGTTGTAAAATCGAGTCAAAACAAATGCAAAAACGAAACAATTTTATAGGAATGCTGTATTACTGTTGGGAAAATATATTTCTATCATAATATGAATTAATTTTGGTTGATTTTAACGGTAACGCACGTTACATAACGTTTTCTCTCGGAGTCTTTGAAAATCAACATTTAAGTCACACAAATGTATCTGTAGTCGCCCTTGCATTATCTAAATCATATAATACCTCCATATCATTTGATTGCACGTATTCAAACATATATATCTGCAAATTTGATATAAATAATCAGAAACAAAATATTTGAAGCAAGGGGAAAATATAACATATGACGTATTTTTAATTGTTTAGAAAAGTCCTATGATGAGCTGTTTATTAAAATTGAGGAAGCGTATGGTCTCCTGTTAGTTTGAAAGCCTGACAAACATAGAGCAGATTTTCTTTTATATATATTGCAATATGTTGATATATAAAAAAGAAGATGTGGTATGATTGCCAATGAGACAACTATCAACAAAAGACCAAAATGACACAGACATTAACAACTCATACATCACAAATCAGATATGATAAGAGTACTAACAAACATAACTAAAATGAGTAAAGTGCTACTGGTATATTTATATCAACAAATTGACAATTTTAATATAAAACATCACAAGGAAAATATGATCACTCATTGTACGTCAAAATGTGTTTGATTTTACTTCAGTCGGCCTCCGTGTGTCTTGAGATATATAATTAATCAAACAACACTTGACAAAGTAGTTTGTACTCTTTTTAAATATTACACTAGTGATGACGTTCGGCTACTTTGGCACTAAGTATTACGTTTTTTTTTATCTTGTTTCACCGCTTCAAAAGGAGGACAAGGCTATCCTAATATTGAACCTTTTATTTGGCTTTCTAATGTTAAAATCCCGTGATCGAAACGTCGGACCAATGGGATGTTGGACCATTTAGGTGTCGGAATATTGCGATATCGGAATATTATAGCTTCATTTTAACTTGTAATCTCATCATTCTTATCGGTCAACATATCCATACAAAGACAACTTCCTTGGCATGGGCATATAGCAGTACAGCAGAGGTTTTGCTCAAAGCGGACACAAGATCTACTATATACAGATTGAATTAAAAATTTGGAATAGACATGAGGGATTTGTCAAAGAGACACCAACCCGCTAAAAAGCAAGCAACGGCCAAAAACCACCAATGCATGGGTCGTCAATGCAGCAAGAAACTCCCAAACCCGGAGGCGTTCTTCAGCTGGTCCCTAAACAAAAATGTACTACTTTGAAATGATAATGGACGTCATACTAAGCTTCGAAATATACTCAAGAAGTTAAAATAAAAAATCATACAAAACTTAGAAAGGCACGATGCTCCTGACTTGGGACAGGCGCAAAATTGCGGCGGTGTTAAACATGTTTTTGGAAATCTCAACCCTCCCCCTATACCTATACCAATGCGTGAACAGATCAAATCTTGTAGAAAGTTGGATGACATCATACCGGACCGATGTTGCCTTTTAGCCAACCAAAGTCATACGGAGATCTTTTATTGTTTCTGTAGTTGGGTCGACATTGTCTTGGATAAAATTTTAACCCCCAGAAGAAAAATAATGCCATGTAGAATGTATGCCCCATTTTCATTGTTTCTAATCTCCTGATCAGTCAAACTTGTTAATAGTTATCAAAGGTGTGTCCATGAATACGGTGCATTGGTAGTGATAAACCTAAATGAAAAAGAGTAAAAAAAATATTTATAGATAATATACATTCTACTAAAGCCATACATCTAAGAACTTTGTCAATAGGAATATCGTACGCTTTAATAACTGCCGCAGATGTGCCATCATCCAATAGACAACACAGAAATGTTTTTAAAGCAGGTGGCATTATTTCAATTGAATAATCCAGTGAAATGTTTTTAGATAATGGATATTCATCTGATTGGATTACAACTTTACCCTATATCTGCTTCCGTAAAGTAGCTGCACTAAGTGCTTACAACCAGTTTCGCAGTCACTGCTCAGATCTTTAAATTTTACAGACCGAATATCACAGTCATTTTAAACGGGTAATTTTCCGTCATTACGGCATAAGACAAAATTATAGAGCTACTGTATACAATATTGGATGTACCTTGGCCTTGTTGATGCTGTATACATGTAACTATAAATTGACCATGTTTTTTTAGTTTTTGTTGAAGCTTATAATATGTTGTGTTATTAAGAAATTAAGCCCGGTTAACTGATCAAGTAATTAAAGTTGTTAACCAGAATATTAATACTTCCTTGTGTACAGGCACGTCATCTTTAATCGTCGAAATGTTAGTAAAAGCTGGTTTCTGTTAATAATTAAATAGCTCTTTAATTTATGATTTCAAATTTTCAAAATATTTAACAATGCAAGCTCGATGGTATAAAGATTTAATAGTAAAATTATCATGAGTTATTTTGTAAATCAGATCATTGTAGGGGATATATGTAGTAACACTCAATACAGCTTGAGTTTGCTCCTCAGAGGATACCTTATGAAGTTGTGTAACTTGCTTATAGGCTTTATACATTTGCAAAATATACAAACAGACAAATCAGAATGAGTTGTAGATCTACTGCCCTCGTTGATATATGAGAAGATCTACTGGTCGATAGAATTGGTACATGTAGTACAAAGTCTTTGTACAGACAAAACAGAAGTTAATAGGTTGTGCTTACTTTTGAAATATTTATAGCAACTCTTATGATATTTTGTATTTTCAAATGGGATGTTTTCGGTTTTTTTCATATTCATCGACCAGTCTTCTGTAAACTTCATCTTTTCGTTTTCCCACTGCGGCAATACAACTGTATCTTCATTTAAGTGTTAACTACATAGTTTCTATGTAGTAAATATATGACAGACTATGCATCTGTGTCAATAAATGGATAGTTTATTTGCTTTTTAGCCAAGGAAGTTTCATTGTGAACTGGACTGTGAAAATTTGACACGACTCGGAAGATTTTCTACAATTTTCCGATACGATTCCTTATTTAGAAAGGGGTGAATTCTACAGAACTCAAAAACTATGTTTTACTTTGATTTGATCTTTATTTTGGACGATTTTATATCTATTTAAGCTACAATGAAGTTAAAGATAGAAATAGAACCGTTTAAATATGATTTATCGTACTCTAATAGCACTATTAAGTACACGGAAATCGACTAATATATTCAGTAAAAAACGATAACGAAATAGATAAGGGATTCCGGAAATTATAGTGATTTTACCCAACATCATAAAATTACAGAAATTCGTGATTTTAAGAAATGTTGAGATAAAGTCTTGATCTTGAATGAAAAAACGATAACTGATGAGTAATTTGGTGTGATCTAAAACGGATAGATTGCAAAAACATTTAATAAAAATTTAATTGTAGATCCGAAAAGGTCGGGATTATGAAAATTTTCGTACAAAATGTCAAATATTTAGAAGGAATGCAAAAGCATGCGGACTTACAGTTGTAAATATTGTTTTTCATTATTTTAAGAATCTAATTCACTTAATTATTCTGTCTAAAAGAAGAGATACGACTGATTTCCTTTGCTTGAAAAACATGTCGTAATTATATAATTTTCAACTAATTTCTGAAATAAACGTCAATTTTACAAAAACTGCACCGTACGATTTTGTGACGACCGGGCAAAAATCAAAGTTTAATCATTATTCTTTCATTTAAAAAAAAAATAGCCGTGTGTTAGGTGGGTGCATTAAAGTCCTTAACTAGACGTCTTTTTCAAATATTACACTCGCCTACTACCATTTGATTTTTAAGGGGGCTAGTATGGAACATGTCCTGCATTTTTGTTGTTGTAATCTTTGTCCTGCATTTTTATTTTTCACTGTATTCGGTCCTGCCTGTTTTTTAATTAGATAATCTTTACTTTTTATATAAATTGTTATCCTTCCTTATTTTTTGTTGCAAAGTTGCCCTTATTTTACCCCCCCCCCCTTAAAAATCAAACTATAGAAGCATTTTGTCATGTAATAGCCTTATATTTCACAGTAATGGGTCTTTGTATGTTAGAGAGCCGTCTGCTATAAGTTTTTTATCATGAAGTTTGGTGGATAGCTGTTTCATTGGCAATCATACCCTTTTGAACCTGATGTTCAGAGTTTGTTGTTGTGGTTCATAAGACTTTCTTGTTTTTTATATAGATTAGATCATTGGTTTGCCTGTTTATTATAAAATGATTTTGCATTTCTCATTTTGGTGCCCTTTATAGCTTGCTGTTGGTTCGAACCAATGCTCTGTGTTGAAAACCTTACTTGAACCTGTAATAATTTACTTTTACAAATTGTGACTTAGATGTAGAGTTGTCTCATTTGTACTCATACCACATCTTCTTGTATCTACTGGTCTACTTATTAAAAGACTTGTACTTGTTGAACCTTAAGGTGGTACCCAACACCTTTACTTAAATTAATTTGGCTCGTTTAATTTTCATAAAATTTTGACAAAGTATTTACTTTAACCCTTTGACAAAAATATATAAATTTCAAAAAATTTGAACCAACCAATTTATAAGAAAAATTACACTGGTTACATAGTAGTTTGAAAAACACTAATTTTGATCATTGAGAAGCTTAATATGCCCTTAACAACACAACATAATTAAAACGTTTAGCTGACTTAATTGAGTTATCTCCCTATAGTGTTAAGTACCACCTTAAATTCATGATTCAGCTTTACCCATGAAATCCACAAAAACTGGTAACCCACAAATACATATGTATTACAGCTTTGTCTTTTAAAAAGATCTGTTAATCCTTGAAGTGACATCAGGTATTGAACTTTGGATGTATCAAAAGTCTACAGGTTCTTACGTACTAAACAAATGTCAAACAGCATGGGGTTGCAACTTTTTATATGCTGTAAAACAAAGTAACTTGTTTACGCTGTAATTACATAGTAACAGCCTGTCATTTGCACTATACAATATGTAATATTCAATAAAATTCAGACCACAGATGTTATATAATAAAAAGGTTAACAATCTGTGTTTACACGAAAGACAATACAAATTACTATAACTTGACAACTTACGAAAATAGTTATTTAATCCGTAAAGAGATGTTCTTTTAAAAATAGGAAAAAGGAATAGCTGATGGATATAACCTTTTACATACAGACATAAAAAGTAAGAAATTTGCTATAATGCGTATTGCTAGGTGGGGCCATTTCAATACCTTATTGATAGGGGTGTTGCTGGGATTCAGTTACCCCATTATTTTCATATAATTTAGATTACAACCAGGTGCTCCGCAGGGCGCAGTTTTATACGACCGCAGAGGTCGAACCCTGAACAGTTGGGGCAAGTATGGACAAAACATTCAAGCGTGATACAGCTCTGAATTTGGATTGTGATCAAATTTTTGACATTACATGGTGTTTTTTTTTACACAAAACAAATGTCAAGATTTTACAAATCAATTAAAGATTTCTTCTTCAAACTTTTTAAATCTAAAATTAAATAGTTGATCATGACACAGCATAGGTTTCTGACACAGAACGAATGTGGTCTAATGAACTTAAAAGTTTTTTTTTGCCTTTGAGCAATTCACTATGCTGTTGAATATTAATCCTCTCAAAAAAATGTTTGAAGAAATTTTCTCTTCATTTATGAAATCTGAAATGAGAAAAATTTAACCCCCCCCCTTTTTTTCACATCCCCGTTTCCCTTTTTCCAAAACTGATATCAATTCAAATTTCTAATGGAGTTTGCAACAATAACTACTCTTTTAAATACATCATAAAATATTAAAATGTAAAAAAAAGTGCTTGTTATCACTGAATGGTAAAGATTGGTTGGTAGTAAAAGTGAATATACATTGTTTATTGTATAAAACAATAAAAACCAGATGCTCCGCAGGGCGTAGCTTTATACGACCGCAGAGGTTGAACCCTGAACGGTTGGGGCAAGTATGGACACAACATTCAAGCTGGATTCAGCTCTAAATTTGGATTGTGATTAAATAGTTGACACAGCATAGGTTTCTGACACAGAATGAATGTGTTCTAATGAACTTAAAATTTTTGTTTTCTCTTAGAGCAATTCACTATGCTGTTGAATATTAATCCTCTCAAAACAAGAATGTGTCCTCAGTACACGAATGCCCCACTCGCACTATCATTTTCCATGTTCAGTGGACCGTGAAATTGGGGTAAAAACTCTAATTTGGCATTAAAATTAGAAAGATCATATCATAGGGGACATGTGTACTAAGTTTGAAGTCGATTGGACTTAAACTTCATCAAAAACTACCTTCACCAAAAACTTTAACCTGAAGCGGGACAGACGGACGGACGAACGAACGAACGGACAGACGGACAGACGCACAGACCAGAAAACATAATGCCCCTCTACTATCGTAGGTGGGGCATAAAAATGTTTGAAGAAATTTTCTTTTTTATTTATGAAATTTCAAATGAGAAAAATTGAACCCAATTTTTTTAATCACATCCCCCTTTCCCTTATTCCAAAACTAATCTCAATTAAAATTTCTAATGGAGTTTGCAACAATAACTACTCATTTAAATACATCATAAAATATTAAGATGTAAAAAAAACCTGCTTGTTATCACTGAATGTTATTTATTATAATTTATCAGTTGGTAGTAAAAAGTGAATATACATTGTATATTGTATATAACAAAGATTTAAGTTGATTCTGGACAAAGAAAGATAACTCCAATTAAAAAAAAATCTTGCTATTGCACAATATTTTGCAATTAGATATTTCTTGCTTACTATTCTGGACAAAGAAAGATAACTCTAATTAAAAAAAAATTTGCTATTTCACAATATTGTGCAATTAGATATTTCTTGCCATTGCGCAATACTGTGCAATTGAAAAGACTTGCTATTTCACAATACTTAATATAATAATTTTAGATCCTGATTTGGACCAACTTGAAAACTGGGCCCATAATAAATCAAAGAGCTGAAAGCTCTGAAGAAAAATGACGCCACTGTCTCTAATATTGGGATAGTTTTTATGCAAGTCTTGATTTTCACATACCGTAATTAGTTTAACAATGCAACATGTATCGTAAGCATATAATTGATATTCGTATATGTGTGTGTGTGTGAAGTGAAGGTGACAACTGGCTGGTTTTTTAAGACAAATGAATAGGTCAAGACTAGCTGAATTGTACAAATAAATACCGTAGAAAGGCTTGTATATTTCTCACTGGTACATAGTCTGAATCTGAGTCCGTTCGCTTCCATTCACGTTTGCGCCCACTCATTTTCACCCCTTTCACTTTCACACCCTACATGTTCACACCCAATCTTAATTGGTTTTGTGTTTAATAACTATGTAAGCAAGTGTTTTCTTATAAGTATAATTGTTGTCATTGTCTCAAAATAAAGTGAGACAGCAATTTTTTTTTGGTGTTGAATAAATCTTAATTATGTTTTGGATAAGGTATTGCTAAAAATAATAATAATCCTTTCTAAATAAAGTGGTATTTTGTCAACGTTTTATTTTGTGTTGAATAACTCTTAATCATGTTTTGGTTAGTGTATTGCTATAACTTGTTTCATTGACTTGTTTCAAAATGAAGTGAGATTCTGACTATGTTTGTTTCTGCGTGTTGAATAAATTTTATCATGTTTTGGTTATATTAGTGGATTGCTATATTTTGGTTTCTATGTTTTATTGTTTCGTTGTTTCAGATCAATGGGACCAAGCTGTTAAAAACAATTATCTTTTGTGTTTTTTCCTTTAAAATCTTCGATGTTTTACTCATACCAAGCTATAAATACATTCAGTATTTACACCAAAGCAATTTAAAACAACAACCATAATTTTCCAATTATTCAACTTGAATTTGAATTAAAATTGGGCGTGAATGAGTAGAGTGTGAATGTGCGAACGTGTAGGGTGCGAAAATGTATTGGGCACAAACAGACCTGATGCCACACAGTCTGAACCCCCTTCTCCCACAAAATATTAAGTAAATAATCTTTTTGTTACTGCTATCAAAGGTCTAATGAAACTCAGATAGTTTCAAACATTTGTCAAAGAATTCTAGTCAAACTGGCACCTAGTTAAATTGGCACCTGAACGTCGTAGGAAGGCGTCCCAGAAAAATAATAAAATAGCCTTGCCAGACGTCATAATTATTTGGACTAATACATGAGATATTGTGTATTTTTCTGCATTATTTTAACCAGTTGAGCATTTTACAGGATTGTTGGTTTAATGCTGTTTAAACTTTACTGAAAAACAAACACCTTAAATTTGCTAATTATTTGGCATGAAAGTTTGATTTATTGAAAGGGACTCATAGTTTTCCATTTTATTTTAATAATTGACTTGTTTTTACAATTACACAAATTGTCTAATTGTTAAAACAACAGCTTTGGTAAGGGCTTCGTTGTTTACCTTTATACACTACATATTCACTTTCGTTTCGTGGTTTACCGAAATACACAACAACATATTCACTATGTACTTGGTAACAGTAATTAATTAATTGAATAGAAAATATTATATCAAATATTATTGGATGCCGAATTGACGTCGAATAGGTGCCGATTTGACTAGATGCCAATTTAACCAGGTGCCGACTTGACTTGTACGTTTCAATTCCTCTGCGATCGTTTGCGGTATTTTCTTGAGAAAACCTATTTTCCATCATCAAAAAGAAGAAGAAACTGCTTTAAAATGATTCTGGAACGCTTCATGATTGTTAAAATAAGTTTAATTCACTCAAAAACAATTTTAAAACATGCGATTAAACAGGAAGTTTCCAAAGCACGTGTAAAAGAAGAAATTAACCGGTGAGAGTGGAAATCCGTATATGACAGATATCCCTATAGTACGACTTTGAAAGTAAAACAGTTCAATCCTTTTGTAAAACAATCTTTAATATACCTATCACATTAATGTTTAAATGGTCTTAAGCTTATTCAAACCATATAAGTCGGTATGAAACACCAAAACGGAATGAACAATAACCGATTACGTTTTGTAGTTTACAAATTCTAAAACTGGTTCCCGTCAAACTACAACACTTTGTTCGAGTGTAGTGGAATACAAGCAAAAACCAGTGTAAACTGGGTCCTGGCTGGTTTAATACTACACAACGATGCATAATGATAACACAAGCAGGTTCCAGTTTGTTTGGAAAATAGGAAATACGAAACCAAGCGCGGTAGGCAGAGCAATGTAATGAAGTTCAGGTCGGCAGTTATGGAACAATGACTGCGTCATTTTCCAAAAATCTAAGTACATTTTTGGATTCAGCATATCAAAGAACCCCAAGATTTCAATTTTTGTTGAAATCAGACTAAGTTTAATTTTGGACCCTTTGGACTTTAGTGTAGACCAATTTGAAAACAGGACCAAAAATAAAGAATCTACATACACAGTTAGATTTGGTATATCAAAGAACCCCATTTATTCAATTTTTGATGAAATCAAACAAAGTTTAATTTTGGACCCCGATTTGGACCAACTTGAAAACTGGGCCAATAATCAAGAATCTAAGTACATTTTTAGATTCAGCATATCAAAGAACCTAACTGATTCATTTTTTGTCAAAATCAAACTAAGTTTAATTTTGGACCCTTTGGACCTTAATGTAGACCAATTTGAAAACGGGACCAAAAGTTAAGAATCTACATACACAGTCATGACAGTTAGATTCGGCATATCAAAGAACCCCAATTATTCAATTTTGATGAAATCAAACAAAGTTTAATTTTGGACCCTTTGGGCCCCTTATTCTGTTGGGACCAAAACTCCCAAAATCAATACCAACCTTCCTTTTATGGTCATAAACCTTGTGTTTAAATTTCATAGATTTCTATTTACTTATACTAACGTTATGGTGCGAAAACCAAGAAAAATGCTTATTTGGGTCCCTTTTTGGCCCCTAATTCCTAAACTGTTGGGACCTAAACTCCCAAAATCAATACCAACCTTCCTTTTGTAGTCATTAACATTGTATTTAAATTTCATTGATTTCTATTTACTTAAACTAAAGTTATTGTGCGAAAACCAAGAATAATGCTTATTTGGGCCCTTTTTTGGCCCCTAATTCCTAAACTGTTGTAACCAAAACTCCCAAAATCAATCCCAACCGTTCTTTTGTGGTCATAAACCTTGTGTCAAAATTTCATAGATTTCTATTAACTTAAACTAAAGTTATAGTGCGAAAACCAAGAAAATGCTTATTTGGGCCCTTTTTGGCCCCTAATTCCTAAAATGTTGGGACCAAAACTCCCAAAATCAATACCAACCTTCCTTTTGTGGTCATAAACCTTGTGTTAAAATTTCATAGATTTCCATTCACTTTTACTAAAGTTAGAGTGCGAAAACTAAAAGTATTCGGACGACGACGACGACGCAGACGACGACGCCAACGTGATAGCAATATACGACGAAAATTTTTTCAAATTTTGCGGTCGTATAAAAACTTCATCAGCAACATTTTATATTGGCAAATTTCCAATGAAGTTATTTACATAAAGTTATTGGCAAATAAAAATAGAAAATGACATCATAGTCATGTCTGGCAAATGTCCAACATACATTATCTAAAAACATTTTAGATAAGATAAGGAAAAAAAGCTTCATCAGCAACATTTTATATTGGCAAATTTCCAATGAAGTTATTTACATAAAGTTATTGGCAAATAAAAATAGAAAATGACATCATAGTCATGTCTGGCAAATTTCCAACATATATTATCAACTACTATTCTATACAAAGAAAGATAACTCCAATTGAAAATTAATTGCTATTGCACAATATTGTGCAATTAGATATTTCTTGCTATTGTGCAATATTATACTGTGCAATTGAAAATTTCTTGCTATTGCACAATACTTGATATGGAATCCTGATTTGGACCAACTTGAAAACTGGGCCCATAATCAAAAATCAAAGTACATATTTAGATAAAGCATATCAAATAAGCCCAAGAATTTAATTTTTGTTAAAATCAAACTTAGTTTAATTTTGGACCCTTTGGACCTTAATGTAGACCAATTTGAAAACTGGACCAAACATTAAGAATCTACATACACAGTTAGATTTGGCATATCAAAGAACCCATTTATTCAATTTTTGATGAAATCAAACAAAGTTTAATTTTGGACCCTTTGGGCCCCTTATTCCTAAACTGTTAGGACCAAAACTCCCAAAATCAAACCCAAACTTCCTTTTATGGTCATTAACCTTGTGTTTAAATTTCATAGATTTCTATTTACTTATACTAAAGTTATGGTGCAAAAACCAAAAATAATGCTTATTTGGGCCCCTTTTTGGCCCCTAATTCATAAACTGTTGTGACCTCAACTCCAAAAATCAATCCCAACCTTCCTTTTGTGGTCATAAACCTTGTGTTAAAATTTCATTGATTTCTATTTACTTATACTAAAGTTATTGTGTGAAAACCAAGAATAATGCTTTTTTGGGCCCTTTTTTGGCCCTTATTTCCTAAACTGTTGGAACCAAAACTCCCAAAATCAATCCCAACCTTCCTTTTGTGGTCATAAACCTTGTGTCAAAATTTCATAGATTTCTATTCACTTAAACTAAAGTTATAGTGCGAAAACCAAGAAAATGCTTATTTGGGCCCTTTTTGGCCCCCAATTCCTAGAATGTTGGGACCAAAACTCCCAAAATCAATCCCAACCTTCCTTTTGTGGTCATAAACCTTGTGTTAAATTTTCATTGATTTCTATTCACTTTTACTAAAGTAAGAGTGCGAAAACTAAAAGTATTCGGACGACGACAACGACGCAGACGACGACGCCAACGTGATAGCAATATACGACCAAAAAATTAAAATTTTTGCGGTCGTATAAAAATGTATACCTTTTCATATATTACTTGGGTAAAAATGTTACCTTTTTCCATATTGCTTGAGTTTCGTTTGGTGTGTAATGTAACAGTGGAATACCAAAGTGCCAAAAGAGAGAAAATTGGTTGATAAAACATAGCTGGGAACACCAACTTGAAGAAAGACAAAGTTGGGCTTTGCTCATTGTTGAAGGCTGTACGGTGACCTATAGTTGTTAATGTCTGTGTCATTTTGGTCTTTTGTGGATAGTTGTCTCATTGGCAATCATATCACATCTTCTTTTTTATATGGAAACTTTATTGACCTTATATATTTCCCTTATTATGGTTTTCCCTGACCTTTTCACATATTTTCAAGCTTGAAAGGTGACCTATTCCAGCCCCACATCCAATCACCTTGTAAATAGGAAGTTGACCCCTAAGGCTTATTGTTTAAAATCATAGAAAATAGGTATACTACAGTTTAACAACAAATACAACAAAATTACAACAGAAAATGGAAAATTGAAGAAAGTATTTTTAGAGGTTTCCATTCACACACTCTCTAATCTAATTTTTATGACTCATGGGTAAAACTATAATATGAATATGCCAAATTTGAAACTTCTTTATGAATATAAAAGCAAATTAAGAAAAAAGAAGAGAAATCCCATAAAATTGGCTAGATGTATCTCAATAAATAAGTCGGAATACAGTTCTTTATTCAGTATAGGTTAAGGGCATACGATACAGTTTGATGAAAATTTCCATAAAGGCTATTTTTTGTCTGATTAAATCAAATATATCTTCATGTGCTACTTTTTGAGTTAAATGAGGTCAAAATTTTGTATATTTGCTCAAAATTGTGGCCATAACTTTTTTGTTTTAAAAGATAAACACAAATTGTTTTTTGTTAATTAATTTGTAATTTCTGTATTTCATAAGTATCCTAAATGCATTTTTTATTAAAAAAATAACTCATATTTATCAAATGATCATGAATTGAGAAAAAAATACGTTTTAAAAAATATGGGTCCATGCACTCGTTTTCAAATTAAATCAGTTTGAATGATAAAAATCAGTCGAAAAATGCATCTTTTCCCGATAATTTCCCGACATTTTATGTTAGCAACTTCATTACCTCCCCTGTAACTGTATCGTATGCCCTTAAATGGATGGATTATAGTGATTGTCAAATAACCACCACAACATATAAATACGGTAATTGCAATTATTAAAAGAAAATGCTATACCAGTAATCTGATTAATATAGGCTATTTCAAATTAAATTGTTTTTATTTTTGTGAAATCCATATTAACCCAATTTTACAATAATAAAAGCATCAACAAATCATAAGCAATGATCAGAAATTAAATGTTGATTTCAAACTATTTCTAAAAATATGACTCACCAACAAGAATCTTATAAATAAACCTGATCCATTAAAAAGACATTTATATTGACCAGCTGTTCAACAAGTGATTTGGTACATGATAAACCACAGATAGTTGGGTGTTTTTTTTCTCATTTCATGAATAAACAAGGCCAACAATATAATTCAAAATTTGAATAAGAAAATAGATTTTTTAATGCTGAACAAGAAGATGGGGTATTTTTGTGACTGTCACGGACAGAATCCATTGCTGTTGAGTTTTTTAAATTCCATGCATTTCCCAAACAAAGAGCGTTAAACTTAGTGTCACAAAAAGTTCAGCTCTAGATAGATAATTTTCACTCAGACTGTAAATTTGGATATATATATTTACAGATTGAAGGGCAACACATGTTTGAAAAACACCTGCAGACAAAAATAACACATGAATGAGAAAATGTAAGAATATTTAATATTTTGACTAAACAGTAAACCAGTAGATCCATGATAACTGTTACCCAATAAATAATAACACTTTAGAGATACTATGTACACAGAACAAGGAAGCAGTTCTTTTAAATCAATTGCATGTCATAATGTGCTTTTCCTTGGCAATTTCCATAACTTGTGTAAAATTTACACACACAATGGATACACTGAGTTTTTATTTGAGATTCCATCTCAGTTTTAAGCGTTATAAATCAGGTTGGCGACTACGATCCACCATATTTTCATTACATGCATGTTTTTTTAACAAGTCCATTATTTTATTGTCAAATTCTTCTGGTGTTGGCTTGTTACCTGCAAAAAAGAGTGTTTTTATTAGCAAAGTAAAAAATCTGAACAACCTTGGCGTTGTCAGTTTGTTTTAGATTTATGAGTGTGACTGTCCCTTTGGTATCTTTCGTCCCTCTTTTATTTCTTAGTAGGAATCATTACATGTATTCTCATAGCTAAAAAAGGGTGCATTCCCATACAATACATCCTGAAACCACTTTTCTTAACAGTTTTGGCCTATTTTGTTTGTGGTATTTTAATTTGGCCTTACACAATGATAAGAATCTATACAAGTGACAATATTTCATAGAAAGAAGTGACAATATTTCATAGAAAGGTTGCATAATGCAACATGTAGATTTGGTAAGCATAAGAAAAGCTATATATTTTTTGATAAATTTAAGAATTTTTAGTGAATATGATATGATCTTTGGTTTTTTTTCACCAAGAAAACTGACTGCCATTTCCAGAGACCAAATATAAATGGCTTTTATTATACCTTCTCCTTTAGATTTTGATGAAGGCTCAATTTGCTCCTTTTGCTACCAAAATTTAAACAAACACGATACTAACCTATGGCCCAATAATATATTTCCCAATCGTTAGATGGCTTGTTGATCAGTCTGTCATACATGGTGGTTTCTCTCTCATCAAAAGAATTTAAAAATTCAGCTGCAAACGAGCTGAAATAAATAACATATATTTTAAGGCAGTACCAAACACCTTCACTAAAATTAATTTGACATCTATAATTTTCAAAAAAAAAATCAACAAAATATTTAGTAAATTACTTTCACCCATTGACAAAAATTTCAAAAACCTTGAACACAGTGACACCCCTTTCTTGGAAACATTTCATTGGATATATACATGATATCTAGCAGTTTGACAAACCACTTATTTTGATCATTGAGAAGCTAATAGTCCCTTAATAATAGAATACAAGTACACACCCGTGATATCGCGGGTCCGTGACTGAATTAAAGTATATAACTATGCCTAAGCCTTATTTTAGTAATTGGTATTGTCATCTGATAAAGTCATGTCGATTATAAGATACACAGTTTTCTCTGCTTTCAAATCTTTCTGCTTGAACCCGTCGACCTGGAACTTATCAATTATTGGAAATATTAATTATTTGGAAAACAAAAGGTCCAGGCTATCCAGGAATGGGGTATTTTTTAATCAACAGCATTGTCCTATATTAGTTATCTGAGAAAGTCTTGCTGATTGCTGAATAAAGCTACAATAGGGAACAATTTGACAATGATTGAATTTAGTAGTGTCAGCCCTTTGATTATGACCCGTGTATATAGCAAAATCCTAAATACACCGTTTGGTGGTGCGCCTGTCAAATGCTGAACGTACAGATAAGGTAATAGCTAACAGGTGAATATACTATTGGTATCGGTATCGGATTAGACCCGGAACTTGTTAATTATTGGCAATATTAATTATGTGGAAAACAAAAGGGTCTGGAGTGGTGTAATTTTTAATCTACACCATTGTCCTATATTAGTTATATATAGAGTTGAATTCTTTGATTTGTCGTTTTTACCCGATGACGGCTGACAAATTGGACCTCGTAATTTTAGTATTATAGATGATTGAAACGTTCAGCTGATTTTTTTACAGAGTTATCTCCCTGTAGTGAAATGAACCACCTTTAGGCCTTTTCAACTATAGGTTGTTCTAATGTTATGCTGTTAAACCACTGTCCAAGGTTATGTGATGGTTATGTATTCATGACCACATTGCTCTCTTACCTGTCCAAACTCTGGATCCTTTAATTCAAGGGACAACAGTTGCTTTATATAGTTTTTTTTTTTAAACCAGGCTAATGGTTTTATTGTTTGACTTGTTTAAAACTATGTTTAAATATTTATTTTATGTGCAATTTAGGTTACTGCAGGGTATGGATTTTTTTCATACCATATCTTTTTTTTTTTATGTTGTAGTACATGTAGTAGAAAAACAAATTATTAAAATCAAGTACAATAAGGACTGAAAGTTTATCCACAACGGGTGTTTTTAATTAATGGGTCTATGACCTTCACCTATGTATTTCTAAAGTATAGAAATTCCCGTCATTTAATTTTTCATACATATTGCATGCATTCCTGAAACATTTTAAGAAAACAATCTATGTACCTTAAAAGAAGACCATTTTCTAGCATGCCCCTTTTTCTACTTTGGTATAATAATCTAGCTTTCTTCACTTCTAGTGCTTCCTTCTCTCTTTCCTGGTATTCAGGTAAAGGATATTCATCCTCTGTGTTATTTGTTGAAGATAATCTGTGAGACTGTAAAAATACCTAAAAATATAAGGCAAAGTGCAAGATGAGACATTTGAGTTAGCAGGTGAAAAGATACCAACAGTTGGAGAGAAACCAGTGAAATGCCTAGGTAAAAAGTTTGATGCAACACTAGCAGATATGGTAAACATGGGTGAAGTTCAAGTGCAATTGGTAGAATGGCTGACGAAGATAGACAAAAGTGGGCTCCCAGGAAGATATAAGGCCTGGATATATCAACATGGGGTCTTACCAAGGATATTGTGGCCATTACTAGTTTACGAGTTCCCATTGTCCAAAGTTGAGGCCTTAGAGAGAAAGATCAGTGCATGCCTAAGAAGATGGTTGGGTGTGCCAAGAAGTTTCAGCAGCATTGGATTGTACAGCACAGGAACAAAGCTACAATTACCAATGAAGGCATTGACAGAAGAGTATAAAGTTACAAAGACAAGACAGGTTATGACGTTGAGAGACAGCAAAGATGCTAAAGTGAGAGGAGCCAAAGTAAAGATCAGGACAGGAAGAAAATGGAAAGCAGAGGAAGCAGTTAAGGAAGCTGAGACTAGACTAAAGCACAGTGTCATCGTTGGTGTAACAGCAGTTGGTAGACAGGGATTTGGTATGACAACAAAACCAAGGTGGGATACAGCAAATGAGAAGGGACGGAGGGAACTGGTGCAACAGGAAATACGACAGATGGAAGAAGAGAGTAGGAATGTTAAGGCAGTAGGAATGAAACAGCAGGGTAGTTGGTTGAATTGGCAAGGAGCTAGAAGCAGGGCTTTGACCTGGAGCGAGATTTGGAGTATGGAGGGATACAGATTGAGTTTTCTACTAAGATCAGTGTATGATGTTTTACCAAGCCCATCAAACCTCTATACCTGGGGGTTGATAGAAGACCCAACATGCACCTTATGCAAAGACAAACCAGCATCTCTACAGCATGTGTTGTCAGCATGTCCAGTCGCATTGAAAGATGGAAGATATACATGGAGGCATGACAGTGTATTGAAAACAATAGCAGCAAAGTTGGATACCACCAGGAGAAAGAAGAGAAAGATACAGAAGAACATCACATTTGTAAATTTTGTGAGGGCTGGAGAAAAGAAAGACAACCAGGCAGAAGGTTTAGGGATACTTGGAACAGCATCAGACTGGCAGATGACAGCAGACATAAATCAACGCATGAGTTTCCCAGCAGAAATAGCAGCAACATCGCTAAGACCAGATATAGTCATTTGGTCACAGGGAACTAGGCAGGCGGTCTTGCTGGAACTGACAGTCCCATGGGAAGACAGAATAGAGGAAGCTTATGAAAGAAAGATGGCAAAATACCAGCAGCTAGTAGAGGATTGCAAACAGCGGGGATGGAGGACGTGGTGTTTGGCAATAGAAGTCGGATGCAGGGGCTTTGCAGGACAGTCAATGTGGCGGGCACTTAGGACCTTGGGAGTAGTAGGAGCAGAGAGGAAGAAACTGATTACAGAAGTGTGTAGAGAAGCAGAAGTGGCATCACAGTGGATTTGGAGGAAAAGAGACGAAGTGTGGAAAAGTACAAAGTGTTAGAACAATGAACATTTATTGTGTAGATAATGGACAGATTTAGATATACAGAACAGCATTCAGTTACAGAAGAACAGCAATGACATCAGCTGAGACATCGGAGCCGTGTAGGCCATCCAGTTCCAGGTTCAGATTGATCACCTGAGCCGGCGCACCTCTGGAGGTTGTTGTGGAATAGCGCCGAAACAGCCAAGGAAGGAGGACCCCACCTGATGATGGAATTGGATTAGCATTCCTTTGATGTTTACAAGGTAATGACATAGTTCATCAAATTAGAATTTGATACAAGTGTTGATTGCAAAAGTTTCAGGGCTTCACTGAATTTCAAGACCAATAGACAATTACTTTTTGCTGCATGCCTGTTTTTAATAAAAATTCAATGGCAATTCCAAATTCCATCCATATGAATAAATAATACATGGGGCTTGCATCAATATTGATTTTAATAAATTGGTAAACACTTTGAATTAAAATAATGTAACCGGAGAGTTTGATTCTTCTGACAAAAACACCTTTCACCTCTCCATTGGGACTAGTCAAAATAATTATGACATCTTGCAAGGCTATTTTAAAACGTTGGAGGAAGGCGTCCTATAAAAAAAAAATAGCCTTGCAAGACGTCATAATTATTTAGACTATACCATGACTAGAACCCAGGAGTCAGGACCTACACATTACAAAGCATGTGTGTTATCATCTGATCCAAACAAGTACTTCCCTAATGCTTACAGCTGATCTACCATATTTATACCAAGGGATATACCCAAGTCATTATTTTACTATTATCTTCTTCTTCCAATAATTTGCATACCACCTCTGGTGTATTATGGCAAATGACTATTTACACATGCCCAAAGGAAACATCTTTCCAACATACTATGTACACAAATCCGGTTAAAAGCCATTGTGGTGTTATATACAATTAAAACTGAAATATCTAACATGAACAGATAGTGTTGTTCCGATGATCGGAATAAGTCGGAAATCAGTTGGTTGGGCCTGGCGATGTCGATAACCAATTGGGATTTTGTTTAATCGATTGTTGTTAAAGTTTCCGCACTTTAAGCTTATCAACTTCCGGTCCGTTTGCGGTTTGCATTTTATATGCGCAGTCAAACAAATAATAACAAAAAATATCAGGATAGATGACAATATCAATGTCAAACATCCTATAATTAAAGACATAACCAATTTCCTTCTTTATAAACGTGACAAATGCATTGACCATAAATATTTGCAGATTGATGGAATGTTATTTAAAATTAATATAAAATACTTTCTTCCAATACCGGTAGATACACCTTATCGTTAATCCCGGCTGACCCGGCCGCTTGACACATACAACAATCACTTTTCCATTGTGGCGTCAGATATTTTGTTTTGTGACTTCAAAAATTTACGGGAACCTGTGTGATATCCAGTAATGGCGGACAAATAGAGATAAGGGTTGAGTTCAATATCGTAGCAGCTACCTAGCGGCTACGTAGCTGCTATCAATATTTATGTAACAACTAGTATATAGCTACACGTTCAATAGTGAAAATCTACGTAGCACTACGTAATTGAACGCAGCCAAGGTGTATTCTACTTGTTACTTGAGAGCGTACATTATATCATTCTGATTTTAGACAAAATAATTTCTTTGCTTCATTAGAACGTGTTGCAAATTGCCTTTTATTAATGTTTTATCCATTTGTAGCATCAAAAACGTCATATTCCTTTCCAAACTGCTTGCCAAACATCGTTTATTTTTGTAAATTTTTCGAAATTTGTCCGCCATATTGAAATTGAAGAATCACGAATCAGATAAGGTTCAACTATGTAATAATTCTGCATTCTTGCAATTATAAGTACAGACGTACGAATGACACAATTGACAGAAAAATAATGATCACAAAAGCGAAAAAAAGCATTCTACACGAATTAACAGACATATATAGGCTTTGTTTACTGTATATATTATAATGCAAATGCATTGTTTTATTTTTTTCTGTTAACATGGTTAATCTTAAATTTTTCAAAGTTAAAAACTTTATATATCTTTTCTTAATTAGAACAGAGACATATATATGTCTCTGATTAGAAGCACTCAAATGTTTATTCAGATCAAATATGAATATATAAACTCTACAATGATATGGAATATACACATTAGACATGTACAACGAGACTAAATGCATGATCTCATTTAAAAAAAGTGCAAAGTATTATGATGCGATTATAACCGATAGTCCGTTGGATGCTGTCAACCGATTGTAATAGATAATCGGTTGGTAGTTTCAACTGATTATCCAACACTATGAACAGAGGTTCAAATTAACATTTGGTACTGGAAGGTCCAGGACCTTTGACACTCCAAACTGAAAGGTCCAGGCCATAAAAAAGAATAGGTTTGTTTGCCCAAACCCTACCTACCCAGAAAAAAGCTGCCTACTCAAATTCTTTTATTGTCCTGATTTGAAGAAGTTTTTTTTTAATCAGATAGGCATGAAGACTAATAAACATCCGATACTTCAATTTCTTTAAAAAAAAAAAATTAAAAAAAAATGCCTACCTACCTATCCACTGTCTCAACCTTGAGTAGGGTTTGGGCAAACCAAAACATTTTTAATAGTGGCCCCACTACCTAAATTCCAGGTCCTACTTTTTACTTGAAATATTTCCTAACTCAGTAAGATTCAAAATTAATGTGCTTAAAAAGCCTTTAGGTTAATTTAACTTTGTTTCATTGTCAAAATCACTTTTGTATAACATGTTTAATGATAAATGTAATGGTTTTGTATATAAATTCAAATATATTTTATTTTTTTTTGTATTTGGGAGGGCATCACTGTGGGTGGGTATGTTGTCTCAACCATTGGTAATTTAAAATTACTAATTATATCAAATGCAAAGCTGTTTAAGTGTATCATATCTAGTTGCACTATTATTATATATTTAATAGTTCCTGTGTGAAAATAAAGTAAGAAACTTCCAGATTTTTACTGGCCCTTCAAAATTGAGATGAAATTACCTCTTGGAATTGTAGTATTATGCTTACACTATGAAAAAAAATCTTCATGTAATATTAACATTTATTAATGATAAAGAAAATTACTGTCACATTTTATTGGATTTTAATATGAAAATTTGTGAACTAAAAGTAATTTTGAGTTTCTGTATAAAATATTTCCTACTTTTTCTATCTTTTCAATATATCTTTCGGTCTTCAATTCTAGTGTTTAAATTTCATCAGCATAGATGTATTTAGTCACCTGCCTGGAATTATTATTTTTTTCATTTTAGTTGATCGGCAAACCCCAAATTACCCTTATCCGCACCCAGAATCGGATCAGGTATTATAATTTTCTTCATTTCCGGTTTATGGCTCTATTGTTTTTCAATGTTGTTTTTGTCAGTCAGATACGAGTTTATGAGAGATACAATTTTCGGTATAAAGCTAGCGGTGAACAAAACAAACATCGCTGTCATTAATAATGAAGATGAAAATACATTTTGAGATTGTTTGGAAATTTTGGCAAAGTTAATTTTTATTAGCTCACCTGGCCTAAAAGGCCATGTGAGCTTTTCTCATCACTTGGCGTCCGTCGTCGTCGACGTCGTCGTCGTCGTCGTCGTCGTCGTCGTCTGTCGTCGTTAACAATTTTTCAAACATCTTCTCCTCTGAAACTACTGAATGGATTTGAATGAAACTTAACATGATTGTTCCTTAGTATATCCTGCACAAAATGTGCGCTTCGATTTTTGATCCGTCAAAAAACATGGCCGCCGTTACTTAAAATAGAACATAGGGGTCAAATGCAGTTTTTGGCTTATATCTCAAAAACGAAAGCATTTAGAGCAAATCTGACATGGGGTAAAAATGTTCATTAGGTCAAGATCTATCAGCCCTGAAATTTTCAGATGAATCAAACAAACCATTGTTGGGTTGCTGCCACTTAATTGGTAATTTTAAGGAAATTTTGCAGTTTTTGGTCATTATCTTGAATATTATTATAGATAAAGATAAACTGTAAACAGCAAAAAAGATCAGCAAAGTAAGATCTACAAATAAGTTAATATGACCAAAATTGTCAATTGACCCCTTAAGGGGTTATTGTCCTTTAATGACAATTTTTCACAATTTGTTCATCATATTTGCTAACTTTAAAAAATCTTCTCCTCTGAAACTACTGAATGGATTTGGTTAAAACTTAGCATGGTTGTTCCTTAGATTATCCTGCACAAAGTGTGTGCTTTGATTTTTGATCCGTCAAAAAACATGGCCGCCGTTACTTAAAATAGAACATAGGGGTCAAATGCAGTTTTTGGCTTATATCTCAAAAACGAAAGCATTAAGAGCAAATCTGACATGGAGTAAAAATGTTCATTAGGTCAATATCTATCAGCCCTTAAATTTTCAGATGAATCAAACATCCAATTGTTGGGTTGCTGCCACTTAATTGGTAATTTTAAGGAAATTTTGCAGTTTTTGGTCATTATCTTGAATATTATTATAGATAAAGATAAACTGTAAACAGCAAAAAAGATCAGCAAAGTAAGATCTACAAATAAGTTAATATGACCAAAATTGTCAATTGACCCCTTAAGGGGTTATTGTCCTTTAATGACAATTTTTCACAATTTGTTCATCATATTTGCTAACTTTAAAAAATCTTCTCCTCTGAAACTACTGAATGGATTTGGTTAAAACTTAGCATGGTTGTTCCTTAGATTATCCTGCACAAAGTGTGTGCTTTGATTTTTGATCCGTCAAAAAACATGGCCGCCGTTACTTAAAATAGAACATAGGGGTCAAATGCAGTTTTTGGCTTATATCTCAAAAACGAAAGCATTAAGAGCAAATCTGACATGGAGTAAAAATGTTCATTAGGTCAATATCTATCAGCCCTTAAATTTTCAGATGAATCAAACATCCAATTGTTGGGTTGCTGCCACTTAATTGGTAATTTTAAGGAAATTTTGCAGTTTTTGGTCATTATCTTGAATATTATTATAGATAAAGATAAACTGTAAACAGCAAAAAAGATCAGCAAAGTAAGATCTACAAATAAGTTAATATGACCAAAATTGTCAATTGACCCCTTAAGGGGTTATTGTCCTTTAATGACAATTTTTCACAATTTGTTCATCATATTTGCTAACTTTAAAAAATCTTCTCCTCTGAAACTACTGAATGGATTTGGTTAAAACTTAGCATGGTTGTTCCTTAGATTATCCTGCACAAAGTGTGTGCTTTGATTTTTGATCCGTCAAAAAACATGGCCGCCGTTACTTAAAATAGAACATAGGGGTCAAATGCAGTTTTTGGCTTATATCTCAAAAACGAAAGCATTAAGAGCAAATCTGACATGGAGTAAAATGTTCATTAGGTCAATATCTATCAGCCCTGAAATTTTCAGATGAATCAAACATCCAATTGTTGGGTTGCTGCCACTTAATTGGTAATTTTAAGGAAATTTTGCAGTTTTTGGTCATTATCTTGAATATTATTATAGATAAAGATAAACTGTAAACAGCAAATATGATCAGCAAAGTAAGATCTACAAATAAGTCAATTTGACCAAAATTGTCAATTGACCTCTTTAGGAGTTATTGCCCTTTAAAGACTTTTTTCACAATTTGTTCATCATGTTGACTTACTTTAAAAAATCTTCTCTTATGAAACTGCTGTATCAATTTCAGCCAAACTTAGGCTAAATGAGTTTCAGAGTTTCAGAGTATCTAGTATAAATTTTATATTTCATTTCCTTGTATGTCAAGAAACATAGCTCCTATGGCTAAAATAGAACATAGGAGAAAATGATTTTTTTTTGCTTTTGAAGAAAATAGGACGATTCAAAGAACATTTAAATAAATTGAAAAGCCAAAATAATCCGTGATGAGAGATTAAACCAAAAAAATTCAGGTGAGCGATTCAGGCTCTTGAGAGCCTCTTGTTTTCTTTCATATCAAAGGTCCGTCGGGCGTAGCTAGTAACCAAACCTAAAGTCTGATTGCAAAAGTGGAAGGTCACGGACCTCGAACCAATGCTAATTTGAACCCCTGCATGAAGCAGGTGTCTGGAGGCTGTCTTTGATTTTGAATCCTTCCAAAGTGGAAGCTGTGATGACAGTAGATGGTAGTCCATTCCACAGACGAATTAGGCTTAAATTAAAATATTGTTTGTTTGCAGTTTACCTACCGACCCTTGAAAATCCTCCCGACTGTGAAAATTTTATTGCTTTAAATTTGAAGAAATTTTTTTTTAATACTTCTATTGACGCGATCCGGAACTTTTGGTCCTTTCCGGAAATGATTTAAAGTCTGGGTCAATTACGCATTTCAAGTTCGGTTTTTCTTAGCTTCCCGTCAAGCGTTCATGTGACCATTTAATGATAAAGCACATGGAAATTGTTTACAGGTATCCATGAAGTCACGGAGGAGTACTTTACGCTGTCGTCTCGTGTCAATTTTATGACAAATAACAAACAAAAAAGTTTATTAGTAAACTGTTTATACAGATTCAGGCACATGTAATGACGTGTGATGATATCATTGACGATGATGCAGCGGATATTCATAACTGACACGATAACCATTCTGTCTCAAACAAATCGGGTACAGAATCTGTGGAGCCTGACTTTATGGAACCAATTTCAGTGGTTAAATAATTCGACAGCAGCTTGAAGTATGGCATATTTTCTACAAATCGTTGTGAAGACGACAAAGATGAAACCACTCCTCCGTGACTTAAATCTTCATGGATATCTGTAAACACGCCTGTACGGAAAAAGGGCCGTCATTTGAACATGTTGAAATGTTAATGGATATAGATCATGCCAAATCAATAAGAAGCAACCCTAACTACACAAAGATGTAGAGAAAATGAATGGTTAGCTTGAAAAATAAATATACTCTCTCTATATTAAATCTATCTTCGATTGCAATGAGTATGCTCCTATAGGATAAGGGGGGCTGCCCCACTCATTGCAATTATTCTCTTTCTTACAATATTAAATATACCCAAACTGTGTGGCCTGTGTGAATTCAATTAAAACATGTCCTTGGGAGCTATGCTGCCATTTTTTTTATGCATTAAAAACATTTCAGTACAGACCATTGACTATTAATGGGGTGCTATGGATTTCACCCCAAACTTTAGATTTCTTTGGTTTTCATTAAAGCCTGGCAAAAATATAACCTTATCACATATGTATAATTAAATATTGTTAGAAATATGAAAACAGTCAAATGTCTTTGTCTGAATATATTTCTTTAAAACTGTTCTAGTCATAATGACATTCCTTGTTTATAAGTGTTCCAGTATTTAATAATTATACCATATTTTATGTCATAAATTGGATAATGACACTATGTTAAAGTTTCAGTTTTGGTTAAAAAGTTTTTTATCTGAAAATGCCTGTTCATTTGATGTTGGTTTTAAGCATGTCCAGTGTTTGTTGTTTTAAAATGTTTTTTTTTTTCTTCACAAGAAACTTGGTTTAGTGTAACTGCTTGTTTAAACTGTATTTTGGCTGATAAAATAAAATATTTTTCCTACCTACCGACCCTTCAGTCTGAAGGTACAGTCGGAAAACTGCAAACAAACATATTTTTAAGGTTGGCCTTATGATCATATTTCAAACACTTCCCTGGTTAGGTCATGTAGGTTTTGTTGGGTGCCAAATGTAACCAGAGAACATGATTCTATACAAAATATAACACCTTTGTCTAAACAGGGACTCAAAACTCAGGATCTTCTTGTTACAAAGTATTGTGTAAACTGACTGAGCTAAAAAGTGGGTCTCGTGACTTGGGATTGCCGATTTTTTGTAAGTGTGACACATGAAAGTGAAATTATTGTGTCTTGCAAACAGGAAATTAAGTCTAGCGGGATACAATACACCTTATCACTATTTGTCCGCCATTACTGGATATTACACAGGTTCCCGTAAAATTTTGACGTCATAAAACAAAATATCTGACGCCACAATGGTAAAGTGATTGTTATATGCATCAAAAGTTCAAGTGGCCGTGTAGCCAGATTAGCGATAAGGCGTATACACTAAGCTGCCGGGATCTGGGATCAAAACTACCAAATGGCAATGAGACCCTCTAACATTGTCTAAAGAAGTACTTTCCTCAGCTCAACCCATTATGGCTGGTTAAGCAAATACTCAAAGTAATACTGTATTTACTATAAATATACCAAGGGAGGCAATCCCATCACAAACAACCATTTTCCAACCCATCTTCTTTTACAAAAAAAATATTATTAAATGCATGTAATGTGTATTTTTTTCTCTACATCATAATTTGTACATCAAGGACCTCTCCTGCACTTATACATTTTCAGTTACACATATTTGTCTGTTCTCTATCTCTTAGTGTTTTGTTGTGTAATTCATAATTACTTGTCTGTATCATGCTTGAAATGGTGGGCCTTACAGTTAGCTATATTTTTTATTTGTCCCTCGCTTGCCTATTATTATAACCGACTTCTAAATATAAAAATATAAATATATTTCTTATAAACATACTCTAGTAGAAGACTGATATGTAGATTGTCTTGCATAGGATTGACAAGCTCGAATTAGAGAGAGAAATCTCATTTTCACTCAGTCTTGTCTGCACCAAAAGTTGTATAACATTTGACGCCGAGGTTAGCTCCCCTTAGAAATTTAACTAAGCACCAAAATATTTATTAAAAATAGCATAAATCGGAAAGGACAGATTGTTTTACAGTTTAATTATTGATAAGCAAATCAACCAAAAAAAGCAATTGTAGAGCTGACCTGCCTGCATAGATCATCTTAAAAAAATCGTTAATTTATTCATATGTGAACACTGTACAATCGGTTTTATTCAAATAAATAATTATTGTTTTGTTAGGGACGACATCAAAAGTCACAGTCAATGAAGGATAAAAAAAAACTTAATTAACATAGTTTTTTTACTGACCCCCCCGACCCCCTCTTAACTTAATTTCCCCCTCTTAACTTAATTTGGGAAAAATGATTGACCCATATGGATATATGTAAACATCAATGTCGGATAACCAAATCTTGCTGCAGTTCAACTCCCCCACCCCCCACCCCCCAAAAAAACACTATTTGAATTAAGTTTTTTTATCTTACATTGATCTTTTGATGTCGTCCCTTACTTATATCTTTAATATCATCAATCATTGAATATGTACATATAAAAAGAAGATGGTATATGATTACCAAATGGAAACTGTCCACAAGACACAAAATGAAACAAATTTTACAACTATATGTCCCTGTGCGACGTTCAACAATGAGCAAAGCCCATACTGCATCGTCAGCTATAAAAGTAACCAGTCAAAAATCTTATGGTATTCTAATTTACTGTTTACATTGAAAAATTGTGTTTGGCACTATGAAGAAAGATAAATAAAAGGCTCAATAGCAAAATTCACTAAAGATAGGCAAGATATTATCAGATATGCCGTCTATTTCCTTATTTTATTTTTTCTATGAAGACAAGGATTTGTGTAAGTAATATGAATCGATTCATTGAAAATATTGCCGCTTGTGTAAAAACCAATGTCAAATATTTCATACATTTCTGGGACAAAAATCAGTCAGCTTCACAATAAATTTCGGTCTCTGATATTAGTTGACACGGCACGATATCCGTTTCTAATCGGAAAACTTTATAAACAAGATTTTACTTCAATGTTTTTTTGACAGATCATCGGAAAAAGACAATTTTATGATAATCGTTTACTGTTACTGAGTGTGACCAGAAGCCACAGCCATAGATAGTACATACAAGCCATCACTGACTATTCTAATAAACAAGAATGATAATAGTTTATTGTTTAAGACCTTGAACATATTATGCAAGGAGACTGTGTAGACCTTTTTTTATGAATAAGAAATAAATTATATACATTAAGTCAATCGAACAAATACACAGTAGAGCCCTCGCATATGTTATATGATTTATTGTTTCCGTAAACCTGGGACTATTATACTATATTATTAAATAATACGATTAAAGCTTAATTAAAATTGATAGAATATTTTATTAACTTGTCAAAATGAAGTTTTTATCATGCTCTTTTTCAAAAATATATAAAAAAGTATGTGTCACCGGACTTTTTTTCACGCTACAGCAGGGACTTTTTTTTAAATAGAACATTTAAATATTCTGGTCTTATTACCTGGAATAATTTACTAAATAATATTAAAGAAATAGATAATTTAGATTCATTTAAGACCAACTGTTCAACTGACTATTTTCTAACTGAACAGAATAAAGATGCACGAAACTATTGTATTTTTCTTCTTCTATTGAATGCATATGTACTTATTCAATATTTAAGCTGCTATATTTAACTGTATTATGTATTTCATTTTGTATCATGTTTTTTCCCCTTTTCTTTTTGTATTAACAGTTTTTGAAGGCCTCATGGAAGATTAACATGTAATTGTTAAATGTGTTACCTTCGTTAAACAACGAAATTTATTGTTATAGAAAGTCCCTGGCTACAGGTTGTGCAAAATTGTCAGATTTTGTATAGATTATGCATGGAAAATCAAATTTTGTGTGATTAAAAAAAACGTACTATCAGAACTTTAAGATAAAATGTGAGAAGATTACTCTAATAAAATGCTAACGTTACACACTCAAAGACGTAAGACAATATAAAAACGTTGGAATGCAATTTGTTCAGATGGCTTTTTACAATAAATTTTAAAGGATTGATTTTTTTCCTAAGAACGGATTAATTTTTTTCTTAGATAAAAGATGTTAAGCTTTATTTTTATTAATAAATAAAAAATAAAAAAGTAATTTGAATTGAAACCATTTAATTATATACATCTTAATTATAAAGGCATTCGATTTCTTTTTTTTATGGATAAACTATGCACTGCAAATAAGATTGAAAATGGAAATGGGGAATGTGTCAAAGAGACAACAACCCGACCATAGAAAAAACAACAGCAGAAGGTCACCAACAGGTCTTTAATGTAGCGAGAAATTTTCGCACCCGGAGGCGTCCTTCAGCTGGCCCCTTATAAAATATATACTAGTTCAGTGATAATGAACGCCATACTAAATGCATTTTTGCACTCCAGATCTAATGTCAAGGCGAAAGGACTACGGTATATCTAGCATAGCAGTTCTGCACAAATATATGCACTGAGGGAATAAGCGGGAACCGTGAATTATTATAGCTGGGTTTTTTTCTATAAATTTGTATTATAGCGAATCCGACTATTGTAGTCCGGAAAACACTTCAGTCCCGCGAGGAAATCTCTCTGCCCACCCCTTCTTTATGAATCGGCATAGCTTCAACATAAAACATTCATTTTAAAGTTTTCTTATTAAGCAACAAAAAAAAGTATTCCAAATCGTCTGTGAAACCCGCAATCATGACAATTAGACGGAACGTTAGAAGCATACTTTTTTAAATATTAAAAGTCAAAATCGTATGTGGGGACATTGTATCGGACATTTTTGTTTTATCTGATATCTCGTATATTAGATTTTAATATATGGGAATTTAATATCAAAATAGAGAAAAAAATGTGTACTTTTATCCATTGTAATGTTTTTTATGTAGCGAATGGCACTGTATTGAATAATCATCATGAAAAAACGGAAAACGTAACCCTACGTTTAATTTGGTTTGAAGGGGACAAAAAGTCGGACATTGCTAATCAACTCGAATAAAAAGAATTTGTTTTAAAAATTCCTGATTATTGCATGAGGCGAAAGTGTGATCTTTGTACATAATACTAGTATAAGAATTATTTACTTTAGACTTTGAGATTGCTCTGGAATTCCCTTTTTGGGACAATTTAAAAAAAAAATTACGGCAACCTTTCGTGCATGGGACACATAATTTGTATCGTCTTGATCCCTTTTTTTTATATATATTTCCGTCTTTTCGAGAGAGAAAAATCGACATTATGTCATGGACCACTTATAAATTGCTTGTTCTAGACAAACTTTTATATCGTTTGGTAAAAAAAATTATATGTTTTTTACAGTATTCAGAATTTCACAAAACTAAAAGTGTAACGCGGGACAAGGAAATCATATTGCAAAATAAAGGTTTTATTGAGTTTAAATTAATGAAAATGGTCTGTTACATATACAAATTTGCAATAATCTGAAAGAAGAGTTTAAAAGCTTTAAAATGATTTACAACACTTTATAATATCATTTTTTATGTTTAAAGATTAACAAGATGAATGTGTCTTGTCCGTGATTTCACCAAAGTAACACCAGTAGCGTGCGACGTTTCTTTCATATAATAAAAAGAAAAATGGGTCACCGAACTTTTTTTCTTGCTGCATATCAAAAAAGGGTAAATTCATAACACTTTCTATTATAATAATTACTTTATCTGCGTTATCTCCCCTTATTTGTAAAAGTTGAAGAAAATCTAATCAAACACAAACAAGGTGTTTTAGAGAAATTATAGCTGTAACTATGATAAAACACACGATTTTCTATATTAATATCAAAAGTCTCTGCTTCTTCAAAATCCAAGATGGAAGAAGACACCCGAACGACCTTAATACAGACCTAATACTAAAAAACGGCATGTGTCATACTGGTGACGTCGTCCTGGTCATATTAATCACATGACCTATAGCGCTTCACGGCCTTGTCCAATATTTCCAATACGGGCTGGCAATGAATCCTGAATTACATGTCAACATATATTGTGCATATACGTATTCAGGATTCATTGCCAGTCCGTATTGGAAATATTGACCCTATATTCACATTTGATGTATGCAATACAGCAGTCAGAAAAAGTCTGTATTGAAAAAGTTGGATTATTAATAAAAGTGTTATGAACTGGCTGTTTCTGTATATTGGCACTGGTCATACCTGCCACTGAACTGTCACTATTTACGGGGGATTTCCCCTATGGAAGCTCCCAAATGGATATGTTTAAGGAGCAATTTAAAATAAAACAATGAATTTTACAATTTCTGAAGGCTGGTAAAAGTATGAAGAAGCCAAAAAACAACCTTTAAATATATTTAAAGATCCCCTTCAAGGTTTTGTAGGACTATATGAGCCATCGTGCATGTAAAAACCCCATGGACATTTTGAAAAGTTGGCAGGTATGACTGATATAGATTCTCGGTCAGCTGTATTGGGCCTCGACCCTACGCGTCTCGAGGCCAAAACAGCAAACCTTGAATCTATACCAGTGCTAATTAATACAGAAACAGCCAGTTAATAACACTATACTGAATTATAGTCCAAAACGTAAACGCGTCAATTTGGACGACTATCGTAATTGTTATTAAAGGGAAATTCCGCGATTTTTTACTTATCATCTAATTATGTTCATCTTAACATAAAAAACACATTTGCAAAGTTTTAAATTTATATTCCTTCTAATAACGGAGAAAATCAAGTATTTGTAACTTTTTTGGTTGAATTCTCGAGTGGGTCGTGACGTATTAGCCCGATTTATTGAATTCTGGGAAAAAATAAAATCTGTTTAACTCTTATAGCTTATCGACAATATACGTAATTAAAAGCGCACAGCTGACGAATGGTCGAAGTTATAAACCACAATATAAGAATGAACGAAAGTGAATATGCATATATATACCGTTTTGTATTGATTGAATTAAACTCCTATAAAATTATCTCTAGTAAATGTTTTTGAATAAATTTAATTAATTATTGTTGAGATTTTTTTCATAAAATATTTATTGAACATTTTTACTGATATTGAACTGAAAATATTTCAGTTCTATTTACCGTTATTGTTTTGATAATCATTTCAATGCAACTAATGTGTGAGCAGAGTGTGTATATTATTTTGTAAAGGTCACTGTATATTTCTCGGCTTGAGGTCAATTCGTTTACCTTGTAGCTATTTAGCCGCAGGTGTGAGTTCAAGCGTACACAGGTATAAATGTTGTTATTTGGAAAGGATAAATAGAAAGGATTAGAGTATATGCTGTCATGATGTTAATACACTAAGATTAAATACACGATGAGAATAAAGATACAATAATTAAATTGTGTAAATTAATTGAAAATAAAATTCAGATTCGTAATTCCGAAAGTGTATAAAAATAAAAGGAAACAATTTTTGATTACTTTCTTAGCGGCAATTGGCGTAAAGATTCAAATATGAAGCAAAAAATAGTAGTTTTAATCTTTAATAAAAACTAAATGCAATATTACCCAATTTGATATACCATTGTACATCTGTTTGATATCATTGACTTTACAGGAATTTCTTAACTTGTATTCAAATCTGGCTGTGTTTAAATGCTAATAAAACTCTTGCAATTTTAAAGTTTTTAATTGACAAAAAAATACAACATACAACATGCATAATTTTTTTTTAGTTTCTTTTTAACATTTTATTCTTACATAATTAATTTCATTTGACAATCATTTACACGAACTTTTTGTGAAAAGAATACTAATTATCTAAGCTAAGGCATTATATCTTTTGAGGATTTTTGAGGATTTTTTTTAAAATTCTATGATAATAGTTGTGCAATGTTGAACATGATAGCCGTCATTAATCCAAATAAGTAATACAGTAGTTGTAATAAAAGTTATACTTTAGTCATGCATTACAGATATTGACGAATTTATAATAGTTCGTTCATACATCGTTGTTCATGAAACAATCATTATTAGTATACATGTAAGTTTCCTGACGTATAAGAGCCATTGAGGATGAGCTCCAGAGAAATCAGACTAGTTGCGTTTCGTTTGTTTGTTTGTTGGGAAAGGAGAGGAAATGCAGCCGCTTGTACAGATAAACGACAGAATTACCATACAAGCATTTATATTCAACACAATCAGAAAGAGTTCCCATCGTTAGACGGGGAATATGAAGGCTTCCAAGAATGAACAAGTGACATGTCTAACTCTGAACAGTTAGAGAACAGACTATCGACATCGAACGCTTGTTCTTGATATTTGAAACTGTATGCATATATATACGTATACGTTTATGATATAGTGATGAGTTCTGACAAAAACTAAATTCCTTCATGGTTATATCTTGCCATACGTTTATATTGGTTTGTAAGGTGATTACTCAAAATCGTTATTTGAAAATCCTGTTTGTGAGATGTAGATTCATTTCAATACAGAAATTTCGTCTATATATTTCACAAGTGTATAACACGGAGAAGCTCTGAAGGTTCATGTCTCCCATTTTGTTTGGGTGTGAACCATCGATGTTTACAGCAATATCAAGGAATAAGGTGATGATGGTAGAAAGAACTATGGGCGTCATGTGGCAAATATTACATGCATATCGGACAATGAGTTGTCAATCTGTATGAAAAGTTTTCCAATACAACCATATTATTGAGAAGGAATGTTTACATGCTATACTCTCGTACTAGTATTACTGGGTTCTTGTGGTGTTCACCTTAGACACACATCGTTTTAACGATGTTTAAAAAAAGACAGAACCAATTTAATGTCATATTTCCCTATTTTTTAAATATAACTAAAATTCTTTTATCTGACAAGAATATCCCTATTTAGCGAACAAGTAATTTATTCTTTTTTCGGTTATTGAATACCAAGAAAGAAAATAAATCCCTAAATTAATTTGAAACTTTGATACTCAAAAGTTTCCCAGCAAAATATTCACATCCCCTGGGGATAATTAGTGTTCGTCCAGTGGCATATATAACAATTGTGATGACGAATTCCTTCCTTTGTTTGAGAACAATCTTATTGAAATATAAATCTGTGATTTTTCTAGGTCCACAGCTTCAATGAACCAAAGCAAAAGTTATACATCGACCTGTATTTAAATCAAATTGGTTCTCTTCTTCTTTTGGAATACAACTGTAGTCTATCGACATTCGATGATTACATACTGTTGGCATACGTTGGCTAGTCTATTTACAACACTTTTACCCCTATTTATTCAAAATATATGTTTTTTTCTTATGTTCAATGTATACACGTATATATTTTAAATTGCGCTATAGTTCCGTAACTTTATATCCAGTCGTATAAACGAATCGTCGGCAAGTGCGTACATTTTTTTAAATCAATATTTCTGGTCTGTTCCAATCTGTCCTTCACTATTGACAATGACTATATATTACATTTTCCCAAATTCGCCCTTGGAAAAAATATTTAAATAGATTTTAATTTCATCAAATCTTATTTTTTGGGTATTATTTATATATTATGAATTATATTCTTTACACCAGAAATGTTATTTATAAACAAGCGTATGAGTTTAGTAATGACAAGTAAGACAGAGTTGTATATTATACATCTGATAGTTCAAAATGGAAAGTTATAAGTTATAAGTTATCAACCGTGTACACTGATAAATACCTGCAGAAGTGAAACGATGCATGAACTTGCAAGCCCGACAGGAAATCGCTTGAATACCTGGACGTGTCACCTCACACCCCTCACAATACCTTTGCTGGTGATCAGATAAGGGAAGATCAAAATATATTTGAAAAAAGTTTATTACTTTAAAGAATTATGAACAAATTAGATTTTCGAAAACAATTTTCACGGAACACTTATTTATGATTTCAACTTTGACTTTTCACCTAATTCCAATATCAACAGTTTAAAAACAACAGACCATGGTAATTTAAAAAAAGTAAGAATATTTTCCGTATCAAGTTAGTTAGTCGTATTAAACAACCGTACGATTGACAAGATATCGACACGCAATTACGACTACATCGGTTACTGTAGTTTTGTTTCTTTGTGGTTTATAGACATATCGTTTTTATTCATCGGGAAAGAAGACAAGATGGCGGATCTCGGAGAATTGATACTCTAAATTTAAAATCCATGGTGATCGCTTATCTAGCGGAATAAAACTTTAATATCTATGAATTTGAACATTTTTATACAGAATGAACATAATATCAATTTTTGATTTTTTTGCGAAGTTTCCCTTTAAAGGGAAATTCCGCGATTTTTTACTTATCATCTAATTATGTTCATCTTAACATAAAAAACACATTTGCAAAGTTTTAAATTTATATTCCTTCTAATAACGGAGAAAATCAAGTATTTGTAACTTTTTTGGTTGAATTCTCGAGTGGGTCGTGACGTATTAGCCCGATTTATTGAATTCTGGGAAAAAATAAAATCTGTTTAACTCTTATAGCTTATCGACAATATACGTAATTAAAAGCGCACAGCTGACGAATGGTCGAAGTTATAAACCACAATATAAGAATGAACGAAAGTGAATATGCATATATATACCGTTTTGTATTGATTGAATTAAACTCCTATAAAATTATCTCTAGTAAATGTTTTTGAATAAATTTAATTAATTATTGTTGAGATTTTTTTCATAAAATATTTATTGAACATTTTTACTGATATTGAACTGAAAATATTTCAGTTCTATTTACCGTTATTGTTTTGATAATCATTTCAATGCAACTAATGTGTGAGCAGAGTGTGTATATTATTTTGTAAAGGTCACTGTATATTTCTCGGCTTGAGGTCAATTCGTTTACCTTGTAGCTATTTAGCCGCAGGTGTGAGTTCAAGCGTACACAGGTATAAATGTTGTTATTTGGAAAGGATAAATAGAAAGGATTAGAGTATATGCTGTCATGATGTTAATACACTAAGATTAAATACACGATGAGAATAAAGATACAATAATTAAATTGTGTAAATTAATTGAAAATAAAATTCAGATTCGTAATTCCGAAAGTGTATAAAAATAAAAGGAAACAATTTTTGATTACTTTCTTAGCGGCAATTGGCGTAAAGATTCAAATATGAAGCAAAAAATAGTAGTTTTAATCTTTAATAAAAACTAAATGCAATATTACCCAATTTGATATACCATTGTACATCTGTTTGATATCATTGACTTTACAGGAATTTCTTAACTTGTATTCAAATCTGGCTGTGTTTAAATGCTAATAAAACTCTTGCAATTTTAAAGTTTTTAATTGACAAAAAAATACAACATACAACATGCATAATTTTTTTTTAGTTTCTTTTTAACATTTTATTCTTACATAATTAATTTCATTTGACAATCATTTACACGAACTTTTTGTGAAAAGAATACTAATTATCTAAGCTAAGGCATTATATCTTTTGAGGATTTTTGAGGATTTTTTTTAAAATTCTATGATAATAGTTGTGCAATGTTGAACATGATAGCCGTCATTAATCCAAATAAGTAATACAGTAGTTGTAATAAAAGTTATACTTTAGTCATGCATTACAGATATTGACGAATTTATAATAGTTCGTTCATACATCGTTGTTCATGAAACAATCATTATTAGTATACATGTAAGTTTCCTGACGTATAAGAGCCATTGAGGATGAGCTCCAGAGAAATCAGACTAGTTGCGTTTCGTTTGTTTGTTTGTTGGGAAAGGAGAGGAAATGCAGCCGCTTGTACAGATAAACGACAGAATTACCATACAAGCATTTATATTCAACACAATCAGAAAGAGTTCCCATCGTTAGACGGGGAATATGAAGGCTTCCAAGAATGAACAAGTGACATGTCTAACTCTGAACAGTTAGAGAACAGACTATCGACATCGAACGCTTGTTCTTGATATTTGAAACTGTATGCATATATATACGTATACGTTTATGATATAGTGATGAGTTCTGACAAAAACTAAATTCCTTCATGGTTATATCTTGCCATACGTTTATATTGGTTTGTAAGGTGATTACTCAAAATCGTTATTTGAAAATCCTGTTTGTGAGATGTAGATTCATTTCAATACAGAAATTTCGTCTATATATTTCACAAGTGTATAACACGGAGAAGCTCTGAAGGTTCATGTCTCCCATTTTGTTTGGGTGTGAACCATCGATGTTTACAGCAATATCAAGGAATAAGGTGATGATGGTAGAAAGAACTATGGGCGTCATGTGGCAAATATTACATGCATATCGGACAATGAGTTGTCAATCTGTATGAAAAGTTTTCCAATACAACCATATTATTGAGAAGGAATGTTTACATGCTATACTCTCGTACTAGTATTACTGGGTTCTTGTGGTGTTCACCTTAGACACACATCGTTTTAACGATGTTTAAAAAAAGACAGAACCAATTTAATGTCATATTTCCCTATTTTTTAAATATAACTAAAATTCTTTTATCTGACAAGAATATCCCTATTTAGCGAACAAGTAATTTATTCTTTTTTCGGTTATTGAATACCAAGAAAGAAAATAAATCCCTAAATTAATTTGAAACTTTGATACTCAAAAGTTTCCCAGCAAAATATTCACATCCCCTGGGGATAATTAGTGTTCGTCCAGTGGCATATATAACAATTGTGATGACGAATTCCTTCCTTTGTTTGAGAACAATCTTATTGAAATATAAATCTGTGATTTTTCTAGGTCCACAGCTTCAATGAACCAAAGCAAAAGTTATACATCGACCTGTATTTAAATCAAATTGGTTCTCTTCTTCTTTTGGAATACAACTGTAGTCTATCGACATTCGATGATTACATACTGTTGGCATACGTTGGCTAGTCTATTTACAACACTTTTACCCCTATTTATTCAAAATATATGTTTTTTTCTTATGTTCAATGTATACACGTATATATTTTAAATTGCGCTATAGTTCCGTAACTTTATATCCAGTCGTATAAACGAATCGTCGGCAAGTGCGTACATTTTTTTAAATCAATATTTCTGGTCTGTTCCAATCTGTCCTTCACTATTGACAATGACTATATATTACATTTTCCCAAATTCGCCCTTGGAAAAAATATTTAAATAGATTTTAATTTCATCAAATCTTATTTTTTGGGTATTATTTATATATTATGAATTATATTCTTTACACCAGAAATGTTATTTATAAACAAGCGTATGAGTTTAGTAATGACAAGTAAGACAGAGTTGTATATTATACATCTGATAGTTCAAAATGGAAAGTTATAAGTTATAAGTTATCAACCGTGTACACTGATAAATACCTGCAGAAGTGAAACGATGCATGAACTTGCAAGCCCGACAGGAAATCGCTTGAATACCTGGACGTGTCACCTCACACCCCTCACAATACCTTTGCTGGTGATCAGATAAGGGAAGATCAAAATATATTTGAAAAAAGTTTATTACTTTAAAGAATTATGAACAAATTAGATTTTCGAAAACAATTTTCACGGAACACTTATTTATGATTTCAACTTTGACTTTTCACCTAATTCCAATATCAACAGTTTAAAAACAACAGACCATGGTAATTTAAAAAAAGTAAGAATATTTTCCGTATCAAGTTAGTTAGTCGTATTAAACAACCGTACGATTGACAAGATATCGACACGCAATTACGACTACATCGGTTACTGTAGTTTTGTTTCTTTGTGGTTTATAGACATATCGTTTTTATTCATCGGGAAAGAAGACAAGATGGCGGATCTCGGAGAATTGATACTCTAAATTTAAAATCCATGGTGATCGCTTATCTAGCGGAATAAAACTTTAATATCTATGAATTTGAACATTTTTATACAGAATGAACATAATATCAATTTTTGATTTTTTTGCGAAGTTTCCCTTTAAGTTAATAGGTAGCTTCTTGATTATACCTGATTTTGAAATACAGACGTTATTTAAATCAGTCTAAGATATTTTAAATGGTGTTTGAATCATAAATACTACCCTTTTGTAATTCTAATCATACTGCTTTATCTTTCTGTGTTTCATTGTTTTTAATCTTTTTTCACATCCATTGTAGATCAGGTATTATGAAATCATTTCAGGCTTAATATTGTGTTATGGGTTTTCTACACAATCTCATAATTTCTTGTCATTTTCAGACATATATTATGAATTGTTCTCTAGTCTATCTTCTACCCACACCAGGTCCGTGTGTCAGTCCTGTGCTTTATATAACCAGAGACTATATATGTCTGATATAGCACAGTAGTATTCTAGTCACGAAACTGTGGTCACTAGTTGTCTCAGAGTATATGCATGATATCAGAGACATATAAGATCATATAATAATTGCATTACATCTTTGACTCTGAGATCTCTGATGGTATGACTAGTAACATAAGTCCATTGCTACAGAGACAACTCTACAACAGATTTATCCATCGGATCACCTGCAATCATGATGGGGATACATTTCTGTGTACATTATGTATATACAACACCATTTAAAATATGTCGGTTAAAAGCTCATTAGAGCTTATGTTTGTCTATGTTTTATATACCATGCCGACTCTAAATAAAGCTTATTTATTTATTTATTATTTATAACTCGTCTAAACATCAACTCAACAATGTTAGATCTGTAAATATATATATATATAATAATAAGAAAATCCTAATTTTGAAGTAAAAACACAATACTTATTTGCTATTTGAAGTCTTTGAATAAATCCCTTGCTTTTTGGGGGGGGGGGGAGGGGGGGGGGTATATTTTCACAATTTAACGAATACAGTACGTTATAGTATATACAACTTTATAATTGTGTTAAAGGTTTTGAGACATACCATAGCGCCATCTAGATGCAGATTCTGCACCATAATAAATATGAAAAGAACTAGAAAATTTACAGAAGAATACTATTCTGTGATTGTCTAGAACCCCAAACCCATTACTGGTATCCGCATAGTAAGTTTAGAATGAACAGAAAAGATTGTCATGTGTACCAAGTGTTTATTTTTGTGGTTTTCATTATGTCTGTGCAATACCTCGAAAGTATTGACACATTTATTGACACATGATTTCCTGTATAATTTAGGCTGTAACTTAAAGGGACTGATAGCAATTCAATGTAGCTGATATTTATCATATTTAGAACACATTTACATCTGCGAATAGCTGAAAATCAGTCATTACCTCAAACTAATGCAGCAGAAAAAAATAATTATTGCCAGATTATGATCATGAATGATGTCTATTGATGATGATGCTAAACACCTTATCGCTATTTGTCCGCCATTACTGGACATCACACAGGTTCCTGTAAAATTTTGACGCCACGATGAAAAAGTGATTGTTGTGCTGAGGGTGTTGCAAAATATTTTTGGGTTAAAATAAGCAAAAGTATATTTCGTGGGTATATTCTAGTTTCTTAGGAATATTAGGCGACTTGGGAATTTGTATACTTTCCCGCACATTTCAAAGGATTGAACTTGACGGTTACCTAAAAAAAATTCAGCTAGAGAAACATTTTTTATTATCCTGATGGCCCAGCTGGCGACTAAAAGATATTGCAGTGAACATATTATGTTTGGGGAAGGTTCACTTTCTGGTAATGAGACCCGTCACGGCCGGGCTGGAGAATTGGGTAGGCAAATGCTCACATTAATCTGTACCAATACAGGCTTCAAATGTCCTCCTTTATAGGCCATAACTCATGGTGGTGATCCTTATAAAGGATGCTCATACGGAGACAACATGGACAAGAAGAAGAAGAAGAACATGGTCATGATGGTGAATTCCATGTCTACCAATTCCATTGCGACATAAATAAAAACTTTTCCCAAATAAAAACCTTATCATGCGGATAATTTGAAAATTACAGAGAGGAAATTAAGTAAACCAGTAAAGTCAGAATTTCACATATTTTTCTTCTTAATATAGATCAAGTTATGTATCCATTCAGGGGCATCATCTGCAGGGTTCGACACTAACGCTAGCCCGCTAGCCCGAGACTAGTAACTTTTGTGTCGGGCTAGTAAATGTCCGTGGCGCGGTAGCCCGAGGGGCTAGTAAATTTATTTGTCATTGAACATCAATCTGTTGTACTTTCGGCAAAGTACAGTCCAAACGCCGGTCATATCTGACAACTTCGTCGAATATTGTCTACACTGGTTCCACGACCTCTTTATTTACATACAGATACATATACTGGAGGGTAAAATTTCTACCGTAAACCAGTCGCCATATATAGTCAAGTCGGCCTAAGATTACTCGGCCCTTAAAGTAAGAATGCACCACGTTTCAAGATAACCCGTTTTGAAATAAACAATAATTATACTGCATTTACATTTTGGTTTTATTATATTTTATCATTAATCACAACAGAGATCCTGATAAATCGTGTGTATAGTTTAGCCTTATCTATTACATAGTCGTAGTTTAAATTGGAAATGTCCTTTCGTTCTAAAAATAGAGCGTTGAAAGGTTCCCTGTTGAAATTTTCCTTTACTCCAAAGGTACACGTGGTGATGAAAACTTTTCGACATCTCTGTCTTTATCGAATTAGCGTTTGTCATGTCGTCATAATTCATTTCGTATTGCTTGGGACTTATCATTCCAGTTGCAATGGATTGAAACGAAAGTAAATTTCCGGTAATAATATTAAATGTGATTAGCTTCTTTTTGAGAGCTGAGGGGTGATGATGATAACAAGACTAAGCCATTGGTATCAGAAAGCGTCATTGCACGTACCGGGATGTATGCATGTCATAATGCATTAGCGAGAACAGGGTTAAAACTCGTCATGAGACAAATTAGTCCGAGATTACTCTGACGTCCAACGGCTGTTTTGCCAGATTTATAGAGACAAATCAGTTGGAACATGAAGACTCAGCATCAAAAACCAAAAGTAAAATAGGGGACAAGTCAACTTATTTATGTAAATAAAATTAATCAAAAACATTGTTTTTTTTAAATTTGATTATTTTAGTTGATGAGTTTTTCTGTAAGCAAAAAAAGTGTCCCATGAAATTGTGTCTTCTGATATTTCACAATTCATCTGTGAAATTTCGTTCAGGGACAGAATATCACATTTTTAAACTATAAAATAGTGTCCCCCTTAGTGAAAAATTGTCCCAAGTGCTTGGACATAATTTCATGGATGTTTTAAAAAAATATGTCACAAGGGACAATTTTTCATAGTGTAGCTATTTTTTTCTGTCCATAAAAAAGGGAAATAATTTAGCAATCATTGAAATGTTTTACTCAATTCATTAACAGTAAAAATGCAAGTTTTGACAAACAAATTCCTGCCTTTAGATTTCTTTGGTGTTTATTTTAAAATAACTAAAAAAAATTTTATGAAGATAACAAGTATGAAATAGTTATTTTTCAGACTGAAAACATCTTCTTAAAAGGCCTCAGAATGCAGGATTTTGCATCTAAATTTCAAAAAATTTATGGGGGGGCATGCCCCCAGACCCCCCTAGCAAGTTCGCAGGCCTACGGCCTGCTCACTCGTGGGCCGTTGGCCCACTCACCGGGCTACCTGATACAGAACAGGGCTAGTTGAATATATTTTTTACTAGCCCTGCGGGCTAGTGCCTACAAAAGTTAGTGTCAACCCCTGATCTGTGTCCCATTGCCCATGGACACATTCTCCATTTAGGATAATAGATATGTCCCATTTCTAAGAATTAAGAATTTCCCTGAAATTGTATTAAAAATTCCTTATCTAGCAATTGTTTCGATGAATGATATTTGCAGGAGTTATGACCCTTTGCCAGATTGTTTGAAAATATGTTCACCTTTTTTTTTTTTTTACTGCTGTTGAAATTTTAAGTTTAATACAATACATGTTTGAATAGTTAATTGTCATCTTATATGTTTTAAAAAAAAAAAAAAAAAGTTTGTTTCCAGTTTTTGGAGAAAAAGATAATTTGTTTTGAATTCTGAAAAAAAAATTGTTTGTTACAACATCAGCTGTCACTATATGTAATTCTAAAATTGAAAGAAAAAATTGTTTTCGACTTGTCAGTTGTAATGCATTCCCGTTTTTTTTTATCCGATATGGATAGGTTTTTTTTCATTATTTATATAAGTATTCGCGCAAACGACATTTCAAGGATAGTTATTGATTTGTCTATTTTTTAAATACAATGTACATGTATGTAAACATACAGATTATTTTTTAGGTTTATTTTTTCACAACACAAAGTGTTATCAATTATTTTATTAGTGTTTAATGCATTTCAATTAAAAAAAAGAATATATATATATATTTTTTTTTTACAGGGAGGATAATGTATTTGATATATTTGGTGGGAATAAAAAAGCATGAAATGTCAATTTTATTTTTATTCTGCAAATCAGAAAAATAGGGTCGGCTGATCTATAAACCAACAAATAAAAAAACTCTGGCCTTAGTTTATTTTGACAAAATCGCAGGCGAAAAAAAAAGTTTGTACAGAAAAAAAACCATAGCCCCCCCCCCAGAAAATCAAATGGTTGCTGCCTTAACCTTCAATCTGTTCCTACTTTGGTCATACACATTTTGTATTGCTAGTTTCTGATTTGATGATGCATGTATTGAATAAACTATTTTCATATTACACTCTTTGAACTCCTGAGTATATAATTTTTTGACAGGCAAATTTAATTACTCTTTAGAAAGACATTCTGGTTAAGTAAGAACATGGTAAATAAAAATTTGGGCCTAATGTTGATCATCTTTGATTTAAAATTCCAGATTTTCCTTTTTGTTTCCTGAAACTTTCCTTGATGTTGATTTTTTTGGGTTTTATTTACAGATTAAACCAAACACTGTAGGAAACATGTAAAGCAGAAAACGGAATTTAACTGAGACAACAATGGACAGGATGGAGGATCTCAATGAGATCCCATTTTCTATTGTTGGCCAGACAGCCATGAATAGTCTGGCTAATAAATTAGACCCAGAAATGTCAGTGATTGGTAACAATTGGAGAGTCCTGGCAGAAAAGTTAGGCTTTTCTACGGAGCATATTTTAGTAAGTACACGTTCAATGTATCACATCAAATCATAAAATGTCAAAAGAAAAACTGACAATTCAAAAATTACTACACAGTGGCGGCGGATCCAGAAATTTGAATAAGAGGGGCCAACTGACTTTATAAGAGGGGGCCTGCTCCAGTCATGCTTCAGTGTTACTCTAAATAATCAATTTTTTTCCCACAAAAAGTGGGCACGGGCCTCTTGGAAAACCCTCTAAGTCCGCCTCTGTTAAATTCTTTTTATGAACAGACAAAATTTTAAACTGAATTACTGCGATTTGATCAAAAGCTGCAAACAGATATATCAGGGGTCGAATTTAAGCTTTTTTGTTTACTGGCCAGCCGGACCAGTGGACTGAAAATGTACTGGTCCTGACAAATGACATTCATTTGACAAACACTAAAATGACTAATATAAATGATAGATGATTACTTTTATTTTTCTCGGGTGCTTTCCACTCCTTTATTCCAGTAAATTTTTGTTGTTCTGATTGTTCTTGAGCAAGTACAGAAACTAACGATTTTAAAATTGAAGATCCCATTACAAAAAAAAAAAATAAAAAAAATTATAAATTAGGTATGTCACTGCAAATGTTTAACATGTTATACAATTCATTACATTGCGATCGACTACCGGTATATAATTTAACCATTCACGATCTTTTTCCAAGGAATTTTTATATTTACATTTCTTTTTGTCAATTTTATAAACTTCCTTTTGAATGTCACTTATTCTATTTTGTTGTCCGGCAGTTTAACTCGTTCCAGAAATTTCGTCATTTTGAGTTGTTGTGAAGGACGCTCACCTGAGATAACAATTAACTTGAACAGTTGTAATAAATAGTACTCCCAAGTACCGTGTTATTTGGTAATTTTTTTTGTAAACACACCAAGATTGCAGTACATCAGTGATTTTTGTTAACAAATTTCTACTGGTCTGCGGGACCACCAGCTGATAAAATGTACTGGTCCGATGCAAATTCTACTGGTCTCGGACCACGGGACCAGCTCTAACTTCGACCCCTGTATATGTATCAGATATCTGAATATGAGTTCTTATTTTTGCAATACATGTACTTAGCCAGTCCTATTATTAGCATTAATTAAAACTTGTTATAATGTCTAAATTTACGGTAGAACATACAATGTACATTTGTACCTTCGGCACTTCTCATGTATTAGTCTAAAGAGAGGACAGATTGTATGACCGGTTTTGGGCCAAAATCCTGAAGAAAATCCAGACAGATCATAGCAAAAGCAAAAGCAAATGTTGAAGATTGAAAAAGATTCTTTTTAAGGTGGTACCTAACACTACAGGGAGATAACTCTGTAAAGTCAGCTTAACGTTTTAATCACGTTGTGTTGTAAAAGAAATATTAAGCTTCTCAATGATCAAAATTGGTGTTTGTCAAATTGCTATATAACCAGTGTAATTTTTCTGAAAGAACGGTTGGTTCAAAATTGAAATTGGTTGAAATTTTTATATTTTTGTTAAAGGGTCAAAGTAAATACTTTGACAAAATTTTATGAAAATTAAACAGGCCAAATTAATTTTAGTGAAAGTGTTGGGTACCACCTTAAAGGTTCAACTGTGGTTAAATGTTATATGTTTTATCTTGTAAGGTTCAACTGTGGTTAAATGTTATATGTTTTATCTTGTATGTATATGTAAATTAAATTTTCTTAGAAAAATCTTCATATTTTTTTTAACCTTTCACCTGTTTCACCATTGATAATGAACATGAGGCAAAGTTTTATTAATAAAAAAACAAACCTTTCTAAGACACATTACATGATACTTGATAAATGATTATAATGGGTCTGGATGGGGGGAGAGAGTGGGGGTACTTCATTTCTGTATTTTTCTGTAAATTTCAATTTTCTCTTTTCTTTGTATTTATGGGTTCTCATTATTCCTTATTCTTTCTTTTTATGCCCCACCTACGATAGTAGAGGGGCATTATGTTTTCTGGTCTGTGCGTCCGTTTGTTCGTTCGTCCGTCCGTTCGTTCGTTCGTTCGTCCGTCTGTCCCGCTTCAGGTTAAAGTTTTTGGTCGAGGTAGTTTTTGATTAAGTTGAAGTCCAATCAACTTCAAACTTGGTACACATGTTCCCTATGATATGATCTTTCTAATTTTAATGCCAAATTAGAGATTTTACCCCAATTTCACGGTCCACTGAACATAGAAAATGATAGTGCGAGTGGGGCATTCGTGTACTGAGGACACATTCTTGTTTTTCCATTTGTCTACTCTTTCTTCTCTATTTTTCTCTGTTCTTTATATTTTTTGCCCTTTATAAGTTTATTCTCTATTCGGAAAACCCCACTCCTCACCTCATTATATTGTGGTTTCATTTTTTTTGTGGGATACCATTATTTGTTGATTTTGTAGTTAGAGGTTAACCACAAATTTAAATGTCAACAAAAGTACAAATTATATTAAGGATTTCAAAACAACAAAATAAGATATCATAGAAAAAAAATCTGTTTTACTCCATCAAGGAAAATTGGCATCCATGAAAAATAAATAAAAACAAAGTAACTACTATTTGAGAAAATTATGTGTTGTTTTAGTATTGCAGTATGGGCATCGTAAATATAAACCTTTTAATATGTTTGAAAATTTGTCTAGATGTATGTATGGCAAACATTTCCTTTAATCTTACAAGTGCCATTGGCATTGTAGAGTCTGTTAGTTTCATATTTAAAAGGGAGGATAAAGATTTTAAATTCCACTGTCGTGATGAAAACATTAAGTTTTATCTTTGTCTGTCCATCTATCAGTCCAACCTTCCCATTTTTGTTGCAAAGCTTGAGCAGGTGCATTCGTGTCCACAAACACGTTCTTCTTTTTATGCCCCGTTTATGGGCATTATATTTTCTGGTCTGTACGTTTGTCCGTCCAATTGTCCGTCTGTGCGTCCGTCTTTCCTGCTTCAGGTTAAAATATTTGATCGAGGTAGTTTTTGATGAAGTTTAAGTCCAATCAACTTGAAACTTATTACACATGTTCCTTATGATATGGTCTTTCTTATTTTAATGCCAAATTAGAGTTCACGGTCCACTGAACATAGAAAATAATAGTGCCAATGGGGCATCCATGTTTTTTTTTTTTTTTAAATTTGCCCCTGCAGCAAGTCTGTTTCTATAAGTGCCCACAGAGATTTTTGCTTTAAACATTTATAAGATTTATCCCAGTTTTATTGTTCAGAAGAAAAACCAATTTTTCTATAAATAAATGTGAATCTTGTTGGTACAGTGGCAACAGTATTATGTCTCAGTTTTGTTTTTCATCAATCTTTACATCAAGCATAATATCAGTGATATTGTTTGCCTTAAATTACTGGAGAATAAAGGCTTTTTCCCCTGGAAAAGAAACCCAATTTGAAAAAAAATGGCCTAAAATTATTCCCAAAAAGACAACATTTTTCCCAAACAGTGCAGTCTCAGTAGTAATTGTGCATGAATACAAACTGAAAAACACTCATTTAAACATTTTCCCTGCCTAAAATGACTAAATGTGCAGATTTGAGAGTCTATTGATGTATCATCACTGACAATAAGGGGTCTTATTTCAAATTAGGGTTTACCTCTTGAAGTTCCAGTCAAATTTATGGTTTGTTATAGTTTTCCCTATTTGATAAAAATGACACATATTTTCCCAATAAAAAACAGTAGAGGTAGTTTTGAAAAAAGCCAACAATATCACTGAATATATTAAAAAGTTGAAGGATAATATTTGATAAACAATTTACTAGATTTAATATTATAACCACCAAACATTTCTTGTACTATTTGATCCTTTAGGCAACATTGTCGGAAAATTCATGATGCAAACATCCCTAGGTATAAACTTGTATGACCTTTTGACCTCAGATTCTGACCTCCTGTCAATACACATGTAATAATTACTCTGAAAAACATGCATTTGTATGTTTATAATTATATTTTCACCTGTGCAAGCTGTTATATTTTTCCAGGTGAGATAAATATGAATTTGATTTGTAAACCAGGAAATTATATAAAGCACATTTCATATTCGCAACGACGGACTATTACGTGAGTAGTGCAATAGGGTGTCATGTTTTTGAATAATTACAACATGAACAAATTGAATTATTTTTTTTAATATGTAAATTTGTTATAAATTTAAATAATTGTTTTTTATGTACTCATAAGATTTGCTATTAATTAGAATAGTTAAAAAATGTAATGAATTTGTTTTATTGAAAAAATCTTTGAGTTTATAAATTTTGAATAAACACTTAAGAATTGTTTGTACATCCTATTAACAAAATTAAAAATACATGTAATAAAAATTAATTGAAGTTTATTACTATTGTTTACCCATGACTTAGTCCAATTCAACTAGATTTTGTAAAAATGTCTTACACTGAAGATTTAAATTCGTATTTCTAAGTTATTGTACTAATGTGCACTATAAATAAAAGAAGGAAATTGTCAATGAGGAAGCAACCCAACAAAAAAACCCCAACTCTTTAGTCATTCTAAAGGTAAAATATAGAACAATGTTAGACAGGTGATTATAACTTTTTCAGCCCTATGGGATCATGAGTCTAAAATGTGGGTCTCATTGGGATCTAAGCGTGACGAGGGATTGTTGATTTTTTGTAAGCGTGACACGTGAAAGTCAAATTATTGTGTCGTGGAAACGGGAAATGAGGTCTGGCGGGACTCGGGAAAAGACAAAAAAATGAGAATTGCTTACATACATAGTGTAAGCGGGATACGGGAATCTGACAAAACAGTAAGCGGGATCTGGGATCGGAACCCTCCAATGAGACCCCCTAAAATTGATGTTAATGAATTTAACAGATATAATCAAAGAACTGCTCTTAATCTGATTAAAAAAAACCAACAACATTAGAACATGACATACAGCAACTTCAAAGGAGAACACAAGAAAATGCAAAAAAAACAACTACTAGCATTTTAAACAGAACAACAATCAAGTATATGCTACGAAAATGTTTTCCCCCAGACCACCTAGTTTCTTGTCTGAAATTTGGCCTGAAAAAGTTAAAAGAACAATGTAGCAACGCACCCCCCTTTCAGAAATAATTCCCTGGGTAAAAATCAGTGGACTATACATACTTAAGGTGGTACTGACATGACAGACAAGGGTCATGACTTAGGACAGGCATACCAATTTATTTTTATGTAAGAAACTTAATGGCATATACACACCACAGGGGGGAACCAGGTTCCATTTTAAATTTTGGTCCCTGTAGATGTATGGGCACCGCACACCACCACTGACATATGGAAATAACAAAATTTATCTAGATGTTGTTAACATATAAATTTTAGGGTCATATGTAGTTTATGTACAAAGTTTAAGGCTATATGTAGTTAACATACAGGTACAAATTTTAATACAATATTAACGAATTAAATAACTTTTTAGGTAAATACAAAATTGAGCCATTTATCATTTTACGGTACCTCAATCAAATATACCTTTATGCAAATTTTTACAAAAATTTATGATAAAGTAGATTTAGCTGAAGACCACCTCCGGGTGCTGGATTTTTGTGCTGTGTTGAAGAACCATTGGTGACCTCATGCTGTTTGTTGCTTTTTAGTCAGTCTTGAATCATATAACTTAATTATAGACTAAATTAATTCATGGTTGAAAAAAAAGCAATAGACAGCTTTCGATTTCGTTGCATATCTGTCAAAAACTTGGATTTTAGTGAACTATGTGTTTGTCAGTTATGGGGCATCGTCACTTCCTTCCTTGTTGAGTGCGTGGTTGAAAACATATGATGCCATATTGCACAAATTAGTTTGCAAATTAAATTGTGATGATTTCCCATCAGTACCGCTGTCATTAAGGAATTGCGATTAACATTATTTCTAGTTTATCCTGCGTAATGACTATCATGAAGACTTTCAATGAACTCTAAAAGTGCAGGGATACAGGCGATTCCCTCTATCTGGTAAATGAACATCATAAAGGTGTGCACAATTAATACACTATTCCAGTGAAGCACTTAACTAGAAAGTGGTCTTTAGATATTCAGTCAAATTGTGTAAATTTTATTTTTTTCTACTTTCAGAACCTAGATTGCCGACGGAGTCTTCATGGTCAAAATACTATGAAGGATATTCAATCAAAATGTAAAATTAATTTTTTTCTATTTTTAGAACCTTGATTGCCGACAAAGTCATCATGGTCGAAATACTCTGAAGTTGTTTGAAGATTACATAAAACGTAATGGGAATTCTGTAGGAGCAGTCCATACAGCCTTAATCGACATGGAGAGAGAAGATGCTGTTGAGGCTTTAGAGGAACACATACCTGGTATTAACCTATATGCTTTGAATTCATTTATGAGGGTCTAGAATGGGGTTGACACAATTGAGATTGATGGATAATAAAAAAAAGAAGAGCAATGACATAGAAAAAGAAAAAAAATAGATACCCAACAACCATCCCATTATCTAGCCCCTAATTTGTGGATAGAAATTTGAAAATACCAGAATAGTATCCAATATTTTAACACCTTGCCTTTCCAAAGTATTTTTGCTTGTTTTCTAGAAATATCTACATCATGAGATTTTGTATAATCTTATTGAATAGGAAAATGTGGTATGATTGCTAATGAGATAACTATCTCCAAGTGACCAAATGATCAAGACATGTTGTGTATTTAAAAGTAATTAACCTTCACAATATATGATATATTGTGAAGGTTAATTATTTATTATATTAAGTTAGCAAGTATGAAAGGATGTCTTTATTTAAAACATTTCCCTAGTAGTAGTACACATAAAGATCACAGTTTTCATATATTTCAGCATGTAAGTAAATACAACAGCACAATATATTTAGTGTTACACCATAGTTTCAACGACTTTGTTTAATATATATTTTTTTTTATTCGTCAGATATTCGTGAAAAATACAGAGTGAGCAAAAATGAAATGCAGCGGCACAGAATACCAATGCAGAACTCTTGCTATGAACAAAGTACCCGTCATGAAAGTTTAGGTTACCCACGGCAAGCAGTATTCCCCACACCACCACCAGCACACTGCAATCCACCTAATTACCCCCATTCACAGTATCATCTGAACAGTGTAACCTCCCCATACCACTCAATGGTATATAATGACTTGTCGAGAAATGGGGACACGGCTGTTTCACGGTCAAGCAACCAGACCAAGGATTTTAATGTTACTTCATCGTCTTATACATGTACAAACAATTGTAGAAGTCCTACAGAGACATATACTATTCTACGGAATCAGGAACGGATTCAGGAAAGTGCATCGAAAATCGTTCATGTTGATCCTAGTGACACATATTCTTCATCAGACATCGAAATGATGTCTGAGGATTATCCACCAGAAGATGGACAGCCGCTTGCAGCAGGTATTCAGCGGGAACATCATTATCGTAATATCATTAAGAGACCATTGAACACTAATCGTATGGAAGGTCAAGAGGGCGAAAGTCCCCCGATACATCCCAAACGATTGGACCTGCGATTAAATATATCAAGAGGGGAACAATTTGCCAGTCCCAGTCCAAGTCCAGCATCAGGCTCAGGAGGATCTATCCCACTTGCTCAACTTGACCATTTTACTAACTCAAACCTATATATGCCAGGCACCGTTTATAATAATTTGATTCAAGAGAAAAATCAGCAAGAATATGATCAGGAAAGACGAGGTCAGAACAAAGATCCGACCTTTAAAGTCCCGCCTCCTGTGAGTGCCAATCATAAACTTCCATATCAAAATGGACAACCTATACTGGATTTTCATCTGCATAGTTATCAGGTAAATGGACAGCCAGTGCCACAGAGAAGGATGGAACGTGAGGAATCTCGGACATTTCCACTACGCAACAGACAATTTTCTCACCCTTCCTTGCCACCGAAGGACAGACCATCTATACTGAAATATTCTGTGTCAGTTCCTAATGACATGAAACCAGCGGAATATAGAAAAGGTATGGAGTGCTTAAAGTATTGTAAACATTTTGTAAATTTTGTAGTTTTTACATAACTTTTGCAGGTTGCAGGAATCTAATATCTGTTCTAAAAGTATCAATGATGTCATTGTTAAAGTTATCCTTAAGATTTTGAGTTATCTTCCTTTGTGCAGAGTTGTAGGTGAATCAACTACAACCAATGCTTTATACAGTGGAATAATTAATTTTACTTCTGTTCCCACTAATGAACTAAAGCAATCTTTAAAATTGAGAATGGAAATGGGGAATGTGCCAAAGAGACAACAATCCGACCATAGAAAAAAACACAACAGCAGAAGGTCACCACCAGGTCTTCAATGTAGCGAGAAATTCCCGCACCCGGAGGCGTCCTTCAACTGGCCCCATAACAAATATATACTAGTTCAGTGATAATGAACGCCATACTAATTTCCAAATTGTACACAAGAAACTTACCCGTCAAACACTTTAATTATAAAACATGTAGTGAGACACTGAATTGAAATTCTGTCATTATTTAGAAAGTTAGCAATAAGTTTAAACTTTAAAGGACAATTAATGGCTGTGATGGTATTAAAAATATACTGAATATTTGGTATTTGGTGCATTCATCATTCTGAATTTAGCAAATTGGAAAATTATATAAAATCAATGAATGAGTTTATGGGAAAAAGCTGCATACAGCTATAATGTGTATCGGATATCAGAATGAGAGTTCTGATCATTGCTATACTCACCCAGTTTATAAAAATTCACAATAATTTCTGCATTTAGAGTACTGTGGATTTATTTATTTTTGTGATTATCAATTTCCATGGATTGAGGAAAACTTGCATTTTGGTTGATATTTGGTTTTGTCTGCAATTCGTTACCTACAAAATCCACAACAATTGTTATTCCACGGGGGGGAAAAATGAATCCATAGTGGATTCTACATGTATCAAGAAATCCATATTAAATGACTTCTAATTGTTTCTGTTGTAGCTTTCAAACATATCAGGGTATTTGTAACCTATGCTGGAGATAGTAAAAAACACATACAAAAAGTGTTAAACCTATGTCGATGTCTAGAGAAAAATGGTTTCACATGCTGTATGGATATGTTTGACAAACGAATGCCGCAGGAACAGATGTTAAACAGACAAGACTGGTGTGCTCATCGGTACAATGAGGTATATATTTATAATTGAAGTGACAAAGAACAATTTTTCTGCTCTTTTAGATGATGTCTGCTATCAATAAACAGAACAAAAAATCAAAAAAAATATCAGGATTGGTTCATCACAATTTAGTACAACTGACTTAGGGAAAAAACTGATCAACAAAATCATCTAACATGTAATGCGAAGCATGGTTATTTAAAGGTGTGCACCACATTTTTTATATGTTATCTTGAAAAGACAGAAAAAATATTAAAACATTTAAAGTCATTCCTTATAATTTAATTCTAAAAAGGAGTAAATAACAATAAAAGCATTGATGACGTCAAATTCATATGACAAAATTATGTTTATGAGCTGATAAACAAAATGCTTTCAACCAATCAGAAGATGTGTTACATCCATAATTAAATTATTCATTTTTAAATTTAGAAAGTCATGAATAAATTTACCTAAGACTATTAAACAACCCCAAATGCCATAAATACATAAATACAAAGGCAAAAAGACAACAAACAACAATAATGAGGTTTTAATTTATACCAATCGTCATTTCAGAGCACCCTTAAGGTGTTACCCAACACTTTCACTAAAATTAATTTGGCTCGTTTAATTTTCATAAAGTTTTGACAAAGTATTTACTTTGACCCTTTAACAAAAATATAAAAATTTCAAAAATTTTGAACCAACCATTTTATCAGAAAAATTACACTGGTTATATAGCAGTTTGACAAACACCAATTGTGATCATCAAGAAGCTTAATATTCCCTTTACAATACAACGTAGTTAAAACGTTTAGCTGACTTTACAGACTTATCTCCCTGTAGTGTTAGGTACCACCTTAATGCAACATTTATGTGAGCTTTTAAACATCCATTGCTCTTCAACTTCATGTGTACATTGTATTACTGAATAATTAAAATGGAGGACTCATTATTTAGCAATAACTAACAATTCAACTTGTTAAAATATGATTTCTGGTATTAGATTGCCAATTTTCAGTAACAGATCAGCTCATATCTTGTTAAAACAGCTACAAAAAACAAATATATATGAAAATTTTACTGGACTCATAGTTGTGTTCATCAAAATTCTTATGGTGTTTGCAACAATAACAAAAATGGTTTATAAATAGTTAATGCTTAAGGTGGTACCTAACACTACAGGGAGATAACTCTGTAAAATCAGCTAAATGTTTTGATTACGTTGTGTTGTTAAAGAATATCAAACTTCTCAATGATCAAAATAAGTCTTCATCAAACTGCTATATAACCAGTGTAATTTTTCTGATAAACGGTTGGTTCAAATTTTTTGAAATTTTTATATCTTTGTCAAAGGGTCAAAGTAAATACTTTGTCAAAATTTACCACCTTAAATGTTATGATTTTACAGGCTGATTTCATTCTCATGTGTGTGTCGGAGCAGTACAAAACAGTTAATGCTAATAATCTTTTATTTTACAGGCTGATTTCATTCTGATGTGTGTGTCGGAGCAGTACAAAACAGAGATTGATATGTATGAATGTGAGAGTCAAATAGACGACAAGGAACTACATATTCAGTATATTTATAGCCTCATGTTGGCTGAACTTAAACAGAACGGAAATAAAAATTCCAGAGTTATTCCCCTTTTGTTTGAAGGTTGCACTGAAGTTGACATTCCACAATGGTTGCAACACACATACGTTTATACATGGCCAGGGCAGTACAGGGACTTGTTATGGTGCCTAACAAAACCGCATACAAGGATAAAACTACGATCACAGCAAAACCAGAGCACGCCTACGTCACCTGTTAATGGACCACATCATTTATTATAGTAAAAAAGCGTCATCGTCAGATTTCAGTATGATTTTCTTATTTCTAAGTGTCTTTTGTACTGCTTTTATTGTCTCATAGTGAGGACAGGATTTAAATCAGTAGCAGATGTTATTTAAAAAAAATAGAAAATTGTAATGGGGATTGCTGAAGATGGATAAGAAAAACAGGAATAACCACTATTTGAAAACTTGCATGTTTGTACAAGTCAGTAATATTGTTTACTGAAAAGAATTATTCTGCATGTAACCACAATTTTAAGCAGTATATTATTTAAATTTGTTGCAATGTGCATATAGTTTAAGTTTCACAGGATATTTGTTTACCTTTTAAATGTGATGTTAAGTATATAATATTGCAAAATTTGTTTTGAAATCCATTCTCCACATGGAGCAAAGTCTCATTATAACATATTTTTTTCATGTTTATATGGTTATTCCTACAGTTAAAAAAGGTTTCAAAAATTTGGTATTTGATTCTGATGTCAGAGGGAGAACAGACCTGAGTGGGGGCTAAAAATAAGCTTGGTAGCAAAATATTTGTCAACATTTTTCAATCAGATAGATGAGGGCCCTCATGGGGTTTTTGATTATGTGATTACTTGGCCGTTTTTTTAATGATTATTTGATTATTAAGCCAAATATTTCATGATTATTTGATTACCTAGGACTGTATTTTTAGTTTATGATTATTTGATTACTAAAGATAAGCAAATATTTAATGATTATGTGATTATATTGGCAAAAAAAATGGTGATTATGTGATTACTAGGACCCCCCCCCCATGAGGGGCCTCATAGATGTCTATCATGTCTATATGAGATTTCTATTGTTATTATTATTTTAATCAAATCGTTACGTGCAATGTAATTGTAAATGCTATTATAAATAGATTAATTTATGGAATAGTAATAATGGCTACCTTTAGCCCTAAAAGGATTATTTAAGGTGGTACCCAACACCTGAACTAAAATTAATTTGGCTCGTTTAATTTTCTTAAAATTTTTACAAAGTATTTACTTTGACCCTTTGACAAAAAAATTAAAGCTTAATATTACCTTATCCATACAATGTAATTAAAACGTTTTTCTGATTTTACAGAGTTGTCTCCCTGTAGTGTTAGGTACCACCTTAACTTATTGTGTATTTGATACATATAGATCATGACTTTATAGCTATACATGTAAGTAAAATTATTTCTAGATTTTCATCCTTATTTTTGTTTATTTTGAAGACTGAAGTGGGTGGTTTTAACTAGGGCAGTTTAAAAAGAAGTTTTCTTCAATTTTAAAATTATGAAATGAAAAAAAATGCAGTTAAAAAGATGATGAGAATTAAGAAATATTGTTATTGGGGGTTATTCCATTAAATTGGATGGGGGAGAGTAGGAAAGGACTTTCAAAATCCCCCTACAACTAAACAAAATTCTTTAAATGTTTTAGTTACAGATATGTGTAGTAGATGAATTCCTATAACTTTTACACTCTGCTACACATGAACAAACAACCATAACAAACCAACGACCAATGTCCAAAAAATGAAACATTTTTTCCAACCCTCCAATATATAATTTAATGGAATAACCCTTGCATCTTATAGTGATGTCATTGTTTTTGTTTGTTGTTAATGTATTAAGATTTTAAACTAGAATGATTATGTAAAAAGAAAGTGTACATTGCAAGTGATATTTCATTCAGTATATATCAGATCTCTTTTGTAAATATTATTGTATATATCTTCAGATCTTTGATGCCAACAAGTTTTGACATGAGTTATTTCCCTTTCGTTAGGAAGAGTTATTTCCCTTAGGAAGTGAAATGATTTTTGTCACTGCAAGCCAGATTGATTTGTTTGTATCAGTAACTGTAAATATTTTAATCATTGACATATGCAGAAGAACCATATACATTTTATTGTAGATGAACCATCAAGAAATAACTACTTCAAATATACAGCTAACTAAAAGGAACCCTTTGTGACTAAAATATATCACGGCTATTTGATTTAAACTTGATATTGTACCCAGGGAACTGACCATGAAACACTCTTATAAGTAGTCAAGGTCATTAAAAACCAAGCTCATTTGTTTTACCCAAAGAAGGCACTGCCACATGGGTAGTAAAAAATATAGGCAATTAATAATTTCTTTCACATTTTCCTTTTGTTATAATGTATTTGACATCCAATCACTTCATTTAAATGTGCTTTCCTTGGGTCCTGTGTACGCCATTACTAAAGAGTTTTCAGATTAAACTTGTATTTGGTTAAATTGCTGAGGAATAGTCATGTACTATGCAGATCTGAAGGATAAGGTTATTTTGACTCGCCCAAAGATAGCAGCCCTTAAGGTATTCCACTCTCAGGGTATCATTAGACATGTGGTATAAAGAGAGATCTATCATATGTATCCATTTTAAATACTGTGGATTCATTTATTTTCTTAAGCATTTTGACTACCAACTTTCCTGGATTGAAGTGTTGTGGTTTTGTAAAAGTCTGTATACAATTATATAGATAATTTGCACTACGTTGCAGATCAAAATGTTTAGTTGGTGCATATCCTCAAAATCAACAAAAAATTGATATCCCAGGAATATAAATGAGTCCACAGTAGATCACTCTAAACTTTGACCACCAAAAGTTGACAAATAAAGTGATTAAAAGGTGGGTAAGAAGACTGAGTTGTAAAATTTGTTAAAATTTTGAACCATAATTCAGATTTTTGTTTTGTAAAATCTATAATGTTGTACAGATTTACGCACATATATATATATATATATATATATATATAAATATAAACACACATTATACTATACAAGTATAAAGATTTTACATAAGAGTATAGATGTATTAATATGTGAAAAATATATATTGTTATGTACATAAAAATAGTATATTGTTAAGATATGAAGTATACATGTATTATGTAAAATGATTTTTTTTGCTAGAAAAGTAGTTATTTGTTATAGAATTCCATTGAGACTAATAAAAAACATTCCTTTTAATGATAGTTTTTGACATGTTAACGATTAATGATAGTTTTTAATATGTTTAGGATTAATGACCATTTTTTATATGTGAAGATTTTAATGTGAACCTATCTAGACTTGTTAGACTTGTTACTAACAAAATAAAAATTAGAAAAGTTAAAATAATTCATATATATCACTTGAGAATTACTGATTTTAGAACCAGACGCTTTCAATAAGATTATGATAAAATTAAATTTTGTATAAACTTACCATTGGCAATATATTAATGATAGTTGGTAAATATATAAATTGTAAAAGATGTACACACAGTATGGTGTATTTCAATTGTTATCTTCTACACTATGGTTATTTGTTAATCCAGTTTTTCAATTTTTTAATGACTGCTATTATTATTGATTAAAAGTTGTTTGTTCTTTTAAAAAGGGGAGGGGGTAGACACAGTTCAAGGGAGAGAGATACATCTAAGGATCTTTAATGATCTGTTTCATAATTGCTTTTAAAAAGCATTTGAGTGATCTACAATATAAAAGCTAAGAATGCATTTAATCTACAAAAATGGTTAACACAAACATATTGAAAAAAAAAATGATTTTAGAGAGTTATCTCCCTTAACCTAGGGTTATCTCCCCATTAATCATTACATGGAAATCCAACTTTTAACCATTATTATATGATAACCTTGTCAAGCTCCAAAATGATTGACCACCCTCTAAGGGAAAATGCCATTGTTAGATTGATTCTGTGATCTGTTGTTTTTATGCCTCACCTACAACAGTAGAGGGGCATTATGTTTTCTGGTCTGTGGGTCCGTAAGTCCGTTTGTTCGTTCATCTGTCCAGTTTCAGGTTAATGTTTTGGTCGAGGTAGTTTTTGATGAAGTTGAAGTCCAATCAACCTGAAACTTAGTATATATGTTCCTTATGATATGATCTTTCTAATTTTTAATGTCAAATTAGAGTTCTGACCCCAATTTCACGGTCCACTGAACATAGAAAATGATAGTGTGAGTGGGGCATCCATGTACTGGGGACACATTCTTGTTTTGTGATATTTTATTTCTGTGAAGTTGAATTATTAGTGTACAAAGATTCCTTAGACAACTAAAATATATCCAACTGTTTGGGAATTGATTAGTTGGAAATAAATATGTCATTGTATTATAAACAAACCATGGTTTTACATCATTTTGTCAATTTGTACAGGAGTGGACAAACGCCTACTGCAGATTCATTTATATTTTTTTGAATCAATATTTGTTGATAGAGGAAAACTTGCATTTTCATGGATATTTGATTACATGGTTTTGCCAATCTTTGCATTCAAAACTTATTGAAAATTTGTTCTTCGTGGAAAATTTGAATTTTTGGATCACATGTACCTACAAAAATTGGTATCCAACGATGTATACCAATTCTTTTTTAGTCAAAAATTGTATTTTACCTCTTCCTCAGACCATACCATTTTTTGGTTTATGGAGAATTCAATTGACATGTAAAGATTACTATTGAGATGCAATTCTACTTGATTACTGCTCAGGATGCTGCTTAGGTTTATTTTGGCTTAAAATTTTTCGATGACACAATTTGAGCAAAATCTGTGCTTGGTTTTATTGATTTACACCAATGCCCCAGTTTAACCATATACCTATTGTACTTCCACTTTCTAAGTAATGAATTTTGAGTAATTAGATCTTGAAAGTTCCTTGTGAAAGTTATTATAAACACAAATCATGCACACAGGGAGTGCCACCAAAATGCAATGTTTTGAGTTGGACTAGTTAAAAGATTAGGCATAGTAACCATATATGAAGCTCCATAAATCCACCTCTGGGCACACTTAGGTCACAAAACCAAAATCATATGTACAATTTGTGAATAATAAAGGATCTTATTATCACTCATTCTATAAAGGGTACTTTTTCTGCAGTTTGTTATATTTTGTATATTTAGAATTTAGGGTGATGTTTTTATCAAAGCAAAAATTGTGACCATTAGCTACAGGATAAAGTTACAAAAAGTAAAAATAGAACATTTTATTTGATTTTCAAAATTATCTTTCCAGCATCTCTAAAACATTAATTTATCAGGCATAAGATTCTCGCTCTTAAGGTGGTACCTAACACTACAGGGAGATAACTCAGTAAAGTCAGCTAAACGTTTTAATTACGTTGTGTTGTGAAAGGAATATTAAGCTTCTCAATGATCAAAATTGGTGTTTGTCAAACTACTATATAACCTGTGTAATTTTTCTGATAAAATGGTTGTTTCAAATTTTTTGAATTTTTTATATTTTTGTTAAAGGGTCAAAGTAAATACCTTGACAAAACTTGATGAAAATTAAACGAGCCAAATTGATTTTAGTGAAAGTGTTGGGTACCACCTTAAGAAAGTCCTTGAGGGACAAAAGTGGATGACCCTCCTCAAGGGGTTTTTGATTAAATGATTACTTGACCATTTATATAGTAATTATTTGGTTACCAGACAAAATATTTCATGATTAATTGATAATCTAGGACTGTATTATTGATTATTTGATTATCTTGTTTAAAAAAATAATTAATGATTATGTGATTAAAATGGTTTAAAAAGTAATTATTTGGACACCCCATGAGGGGCCTCACAAATCAGGCATTGATATAATCTTCAGGTGCTGTTATCATTGTGCAATGATGTTACCTTTCCTAGTTATGTAAAATCTGCACACCTTAAATTCTGAATATGCATTATTTAATGTGTATTCATGGTCAGTATTTAAATTAGTTATTGAAATGTATTATAATGTAAATTTCTTTTTATTAAGATATTTTGCTAGCGCTTATGCTTAAAATTTTTGTTACATGCAAAATTATTATATGTGTATTTGATATTATCTGTATTATTCTTACAAGAGTACATACTTTTCAAAGAAAACCAACAAAATTATGTGCCATATATAGTAGTAACACAACTCAAAATTTAGGGTTGTTGACTCTAAAAAATATGCCATTTTTCTCTATTCTGTATATATTTTGTCTATTCTGTAAACCCCCATCCACAATCTCAAAATTATTTATAATTCAAACTGTTAAATAAAATTACAGCTTTCCTGGTCAAAGACCATGGGATTTTTTGTCTTCTCTAGGTATTAGTTATCCATTGTTCTCTCATTGTTTGCTAACCTTTTCTTACTGAATCCTATTTAAGAGTATTTTGCAAAGGGTTTAGTTTAAACATATTTTATTGTCCAAAAACATTGACAATAGGATTGGACACAAGTTTTGCAACTTAGAACGTCTTCTCCATGCAAAGCGAAAGAACCCAAAGATGACAAACTATATCCCTGTCTTTACAAACCATATAGAAAAAGCATGTTTTGATGTTTTTGATGTACACAAGATTTTTATGTATTTTAATGACATAATCACCTATTTTGCAATCCAATTTTACCATGATGTGTCAATTGCTGATGCAGTTAAACATTTATTGTCAGATCCTGTATAATACACCAGATTATTTCCACTTGCTTTGAATGGGCAGGGATACAGCTCATCCTTTCCTTTGCAAATAGTATTAAATTGGACTATTTCATGATTAAAATGTTTTTATACCAGTTGATTCTGTTATGGAGAATAATCTTGTCTGCTTTGAGCACAAAAATTAATTTTACCTGTCCTACTTTGATCTGATTAGATTAGTCTACCAGGTGAGCTAATTTATGTAAGTTTACCAGGTGAGCTAATAAGTTTAGTTTATCATGTGGTCTAACTAGGTCAGTTTAGTAGGTCAGCAATACACAATGTTAAGCTGACAAGCTCAGTAAGTGCTTATAATATGTATATAATTTACAGCTATGCGATGCAATTCAGCTTGCTCTTTTTCAACAAAGCAAAACCTTGGATGATGTTCCTAGATTTTCATTTCTAACATCTCAGTTATTTGATTGATTTTTCATCTCTATTTATAGCTAATATATCAGGTTTTCAATTTTTTCTTTTGAGAAAAAAGAATCATATATACTACAAAAATAAAACTAAAATGAAATTGACTTTTAATGTTGTGTATTTGTCTTTTAGTATATGCAAAACATACAATTGCCTATAATCTAGATAATTGAATTTGAAAATAAATCTAGATAATAAATATTGAATTACTGTGGATTCATTTATTTTCGTGGATATCAATTTTCGTGGATTGAGAAAAACTTGCATGTTCGTGGATATTTTATTTCGTGGTTTTGTAAAACTTTGCAGATAAGCCTATAATAAATTTGTTATTCGTTGAACATTTGATTTCGTGGTTCACCTGTACCCACGAAAATTAGTACCCAACGAATAATAATGAATCCACAGTATAGACCTTGAACTCATAGTTTTTAGCATAATGACTAGTCAAGACAGTTCTTTGACTCCCAGATTTTTTTTTTAATGATGGAATGAAAACCTAGGAATTGACTTAAGAGTTAGAACTTGGTGATGTATTTTTGATGAACAGCTGACCTTAGTTGCAAACCTTGCATTACATTGTATTGCATAGAACAATCACTGTTGTCATTGTATAAAATATGAAATAATAAATATATAAAGAGGCACATTTAGTTGTTTATATGTATGTATATGTGCTGTGGATTCATTTATTTTCGTGGGTAGCAGTTTTCGTGGATTAAGGAAAACTCGCATGTCTGTAGATATTTAATTTAATAGCGGTTTCGCTGAGCTCTACATACTATCCAACAGAAAATATGTCATTTGTTGAACATTTAATTTCGTGGTTCACCTGTACCCACGGAATCCATGAAAGTTAATATTCAACGAATAATAATGAATCCACAGTATATATTAGTATTCCCCTTTCTAGAAAGAACTAGATTGCATTCACCTTAATACCCATCCCTTTGTTCGTTTACAGTTACAAATAATTTGACAGATTTTTCTCATGATACTACTGAACTGAACAACTTCATACTAAGTTAGCAGCTTAACAGTAATGAGTTGTAATCTTTGATAACATTTCAGATTTGTTAGATTTGTTGGTGGCTTAGGGATCTTAGGAGTTGAACTACAGTATTACTATCCTGTCAAAACTGAGATTGACAGTTCAAATCCTGTACATATGAGGTGCACTTCAATACAATGTTAACTTACTGTGATTGTTAGTTTTCCTATCAACACTAAAATTGAGAATGGAAATGGGGAATGTGCCAAAGAGACAACAACCCGACCATAGAAAAAAACAACAGCAGAAGGTCACCAACAGGTCTTCAATGTAGCGACCTTCAGCTGGCCCCTAAGCAAATATATACTAGTTCAGTGATAATGAATGCCATACTAATTTCCAAATTTTACACAAGAAACTAAAATTAAAATAATACAAGACTAACAAAGGCCAGAGGCTCCTGACTTGGGACAGGCGCAAAAATGCGGCGGGGTTAAACATGTTTGTGAGATCTCAACCCTCCCCCTATACCTCTAGCCAATGTAGAAAAGTAAACGCATAACAATACGCCCATTAAAATTCAGTCCAAGAGATGTCCGAGTCTGATGTCAGAAGATGTAACCAAAGAAAATAAACAAAATGGCAATAATACATAAATAACAACAGACTACTAGCAGTTAACTGACATGCCAGCTAGTTCTTTAGAATAACTCTGACTGCCTCTACCAATAAGTAATGACTGCAATGAACTATCACAAAAGAATTGAAAATGGCTTCAAACACCAACCAATCAATCTATCTATCAGTATCACTAGTATTCACTAAATGAAACAAGAAAAATTGGTAGTAAGAGGTACTTAAATCTAACATATACATAAAATTTTGAAAAGACTGAAAAACCATTACGTACAACAAGAGACAACCGTTGACAAAGTACTTTTCCTGATTTGAGACAGACACTCAAGTATTGGTATGCTACATTTCTTGAAATAACAATAATCAGTTAGGCTTTTTTATCCATTGTTTAACAATATCAATGATATATGCACACATCATTTCTGATAGAAAGAATATGTACTGTCAAAATTGTGTTGAACTCCAGATTTACCTATATTTTAAATTATTGATATGATCACTTGAGGAAGTGACAGAATTTTTTTATTGGCCCAGAAGGCATTATCTTTGGGTGAATTATAGTACACAAGTTACATGCTAACCAGAACGGTTGAAATTATTTGTATAAAGTATTTGAGTTCATAAAGTTGAAGCATAGTACAAATTATATTATAACATTTAATGGACAACTAGAGTGGCAGTGGGAAAAAATTCTGCAACTCTTTTAGGCAGTGACCTCTTATAAAAAGATTCATTCAAGAGGCCCAGAAGAAAAGAAAATTTATGCCATGACTTCTCAATAACATTATTTGTATACAATTTTTATACAACCGCCAAAAAAATTTTGCGTTGTATAATGGTACATGTATCATGTCGTCTGCGACTGCGTCATCGTCTGAAGACGCATATTGTTTCTAAACAATATCTTTTGTTTTAGTTAATAGATCTCTATAATACCAGAAGGTTCAATACCACTGAAGGAAGGTTGGGATTGATTTTGGGGTTATGGTCCAAATAGTTTAGGAATTAGGGGCCAAAAAGGGGGCCCAAAATAAGCATTTTTGTAGTTTACAAACAATAACTTGTGTTTAAGTGTATGAATCTCTTTGAAATTATACCACAAGTTTATCATGAATAGATGTTGAGTATTGATTTTGGGGGTTATCGCTCAACATTTTAGGGGGGAGTTTTCATTTTTCCCCTTAATTTCTCAAATTTCAAATTTTTGAAAAGTTTGAAGAAGAAATCTTTAATTGCACAATATTGAGCAATAATTTAATTTTGGATGTAACACGTCTTCTGATTGGCTGACAGTATTTTGTTATGAGCCCATAGACATAATTTAGTCATGTGACCGTGACATCATCAAAGTTTTTTCATGGTTTTCTACGGTTTAAAATGGAATTTATAATTAAATTATAAGAAATGACTGTAATATTTTTTCTGTCTATTCGAAATATTATGTCAAAAATGTGATCACAATCCAAATTCAGAGCTGTATCAAGCTTAAATGTTGTGTCCATACTTGCCCCAACTGTTCTGGGTTCGACCTCTGCAGTTGTATAAAGCTGTGCCCTGCAGAGCACCTGGTTATTTACATATTAATGTTCAGTTAATGTCGTTTGTTGATGTGGTTCATAAGTGTTTCTCATTTTTTTTTTAAAGATTATATGGTTTTCCTGTTTAAATGGTATTACACTAGTAATTTTTGGGCCCTTCATAGCTTGATGTTCGGTCTGAGCTAAGGCTCCATGTTGAAGACCATACATTGACCTATAATTGTTTACTTTTACAAACTGTGACTTGGATGGAGAGCTGTCTCATTGGCACTCATACCACATCTTCTTATATCTACTTGCACACTTGAGCATGGATTTGAATCATTTAAAGAAAGAATAAATGAGGTAATAACATCCAAGAAATGGGTTTAAGATCTCTTTTCAATGAACATGTACGGTTGACATATCCGATCTGCTCCTCATTGTTAATAATTTATAAAAAAAAACCTCATATTTATATATAAATATTGATTTTATTGCATAAATATGAACAAATCTTTTACACAGCACTATATAAATACATAATGTGAATAAAACAATTTTTCTAAAGTACAAAACTAAAAGTATTTACAATTAAATTTAAGGAAAGCTTATTTCCTGCAAGACAGCAGAAAATAAAATACATAGATTATAAAAAAAATATATCTGGTTTCCATCCTATTGAAAAGACAGAAAATCTCTTCTTTTTTTTTGTATACAATTGCACTATTATCCCTCTTTCTATGCATTCAAGAAACTCAGTTAATGTTTCATTGAAATGATATGAAGTTAAATTTCTCGATTTGACAGTAAATGCTGTGCCTTGCTGCTTAAGAATCATTTTTGAATTAGCCCTCCAAAATATTCAATCCTTTATCAACATCACTTATATAATAAACAAGTTAAAGATGTTTTAGCCCTCATCTTTTAGCCACTGAAGATAACTGGTCTCTGATTTTAGAAAGTCCATCTAACATTGTATCTAAGGTCTCTTTGGAAAGTTCTACATTTATATTGGAAATATCAGCTGTTTGACCAACTTTGTCTGAGTTCTCCTGCACCTGAAAGCACAAATATATCAGTAAGCATTAGAATATACGTAGATATTATTGGTTCATCATCTTTCATTGGGGTACTTATTTTTCAGTTGTATACCCATGAAGCTGAATAAAACAAGAAGGTGTAGCAGGTACACGGATGCGCCATCCGCACTATCATTTTCTATGTTCAGTGGACCCTGAAATTGGGATCAAAACTCTAATTTGGCATTAAAATTAGAAAGATCTTACAATAGGGAACATGTGTATTAAGTTTCAAGTTGATTGGACTTCAACTTCATCAAAAACTTTATCCTGAAGCAGGACGAATGGACAAACGAACAGACGGACCCACAGACCAGAAAATATAGTGCCCCTCTACTATCGTAGGTGGGGCACAAAAATAGGAATAAATGTAGATATTAATAGTTCATTTATCAGGGTACCATTTTTTGTGAATTTCATTTATATACCCCTGTAGAAAAATAAGGAAATAAATAGATTTCACTGTCAGTAAGAATTTCAATAAAAGTAGGTTTGTTTTGCAAGTTTTCCTAAGAAATCACAAGAAATATTTTTAATTGTATAAGATGAACATCAAACAAAACTTACACACTGCTGTGGATTTATTATTATTTAGTGGATACCCATTTTTGTGTTTTTTGTGAGTACAGTTAAACCACAAATTTTAATGTTCAACAAATTACAAATTTTCTATCAGGTTGTATGTATACTTTGACCAAAAACCATAAAATGCCATTTTCATGAAAAGGCAAGTTTTCTACAATCAACAAAATTGATACCCACAAAAATAAAAGAATCCACACTTTAACATGTATACTGTGGATTCATTATCATTCGTTGGATAGTACTAATTTTCGTGGATTTTGTGGGTACAGGGGAACCATGAATTTAAATATTCAACGAATTACAAAATTTCTAATGAATGTATGCAGTCATTGCTTAAACCCCAAAATTAAATATCCATGATTATCCAAGTTTCCCTCAATCCAAAAGAAATTGGTATCCACGAAAATAAATGAATCCACAATCTATAAATAGTGTTTGATTGACACATACCTGCATTTGTAATATACAAGTTGGTACAGACATTCGACTTATTGCATCAGAGGCTGTTTTCACATCTACTCTCCAATCAAAATCCACCAATCTTGGTAAAGATACTGAAAATCATAAAAACATTTTACATTTTAGAATATGATGGTTCATAAGGAAACACGTATACATCCTGTTGTCTGTTGATGCTTGTATTTTGGTCATGTTTTCCTGTTGTTTATTAACTACATGTAAATCAATTGGATGTGTTCTGATTTTTTTATTGGTATTTTATTCTTAGAAAAACTTGGTTTCACTTAATTAGTTTGTCAAAATTGTAATTAAACTAGCATTTAGTATACTTGTCAATCATTGCATACAAGGGAAATAAGTATTGAAATAGAGAGTTGCTTCCCTTTTTACATACTTGAAAAAGAGTGTTGGCAAATGCGAAAATTCTGTATGGAAAACAATCATTTAAAATCATCACAACATTAGCAATAAGTTTCCAAATCTAGTTTGTTCATTATAAAAGATTAAATAAAAGGTAATTCTTTTCATTTTTGGGTTGGGCTATTCCATTATGTGGGAGGGTAGGAAGGGACTTTCAAAATATCCCTACAACAAAGAACATTTCTCTAAATACTTTTGCATAATGGTAATAGATGCATACCGAAAAAGACTCATGACCCACATTCAACCCTACAGGCTACCCTCCCACATACATTTTAATGAAATAGCCCTAAATATTTACCTTTAAAGTTTCTTACCTTGGTTATTTATGGCATATGTTTTCCAGCTGTTTATATTATCAACAATGATCTTGATAAGTAAGTCTCTAAGGTTCTTATGGAAACTACCTGGAAATTAAGTAATACAAAAAGATTGCAATAAAGTGGTTTATGTTTTTTTTTCCTATCACATTTTTTTGACTATTACAAAAAAAAATTCGTAAGGGTTCCACGGAACCCAATGTCTCGCCTACTTTTGCTGTTAATTGCAGACTCAACAAAAATGAGGAAAAACATCAATAAAAATTTCCCTCTCGATACTGTCGTTTGATTGAAAGAAGCTTCCAAGTTTGGTAAAAAATCCAGGATAGTTTATGAATCTAATAAATGTTTTATAAACTTTAACTGCAGACTGTATGCAATGTTAACTGGAAGAAAAACTAAGTCCATTTATAAGTAAAATACGGAAAAAGTGAATTTTTTTTTCACAAAATTTACTTCTGAATAATATCTTATGATCAGAAACAAGCTTTTATAAATGTCTAAGTTTGGTAGAAATCCAGGATAGTTTAAGAACATTATAAAAATTTTAAAAACTTAAACCACAGAGTGAATGTTTTGTTTCTGGCCAAAAAAATAAGTCCATTTATAAGTAAAATACGGAAAAGTGGAAATTTATTTTTACAAAATTTTCTTCTTGATACTATCTGATGATCATAAACAAGCTTCTGTCCAAGTTTGGTACAAATCAAGGATAGTTTATGAAAGTTATTAAAATTTTAAAAACTTTAACCACAGAGTGAATGTAATGTTTCCTCGCAGAAAAACTAAGTCCATTTATAAGTAAAATACGGAAAAAATGGAATTTTATTTTTACAAAATTTACTTCTGGATACTTTCTTATGATCATAAACAAGCTTCTGTCCAAGTTTGGTAGAAATTCAGTATAGTTTAAGAAAGTTATTAAAATTTCAAAAACTTTAACCACAGAGTGAATATTTGTGGACGCCGCCGCCGCCGACGACGACGGAATGTAGGATCGCTTAGTCTCGCTTTTTCGACTAAAGTCGAAGGCTCGACAAAAACAGTGTGGTTATATTTTCATCTTTTTTCTTGTCGGATTCCAAACTTTCTAAACAGTAGTGGAAAAAGATTGATCTAGGTGAAAGAATAAAAAAGTATATATGCACACAAGTGAATCATCAGGGTTGCTCAACAGCAGTCAAATTTTGAAATATTTTTCAACATTACAACTCTTTCAGGAGGTAGACCTAGGTTAAGGGAAATAACTCTTAAAATCATCAGTACGTTTGTGTCAACCATTTTCAAAAATATATTTTAAGCTTCTAGGTTACATAGATTATTTTCAATCTGTTTCATGTAAATGCTTAAAATACATTGATGAACTTGACTTTTACAAACGCTTAACTGATTTAAAGAGTTATCTCCCTAAACCAAGGTCTACCCCCTTAATAGGTTGTCAAAGCTTATACAAAATTCAGAGAAAATTACAACACAATCAATAATAAGGTGTCTGACTTTCAAATTATTTTTCACAGAACCCCAAAGGCCTATAGCCTTCAAATTTATGAACCCCTTTTTTTATTTGTTAATTTTTGTATTTATAGACCAACAAAACTGATACCAACAGATCGAGCAAATGCAAAATCTCATTATATAGTTGTTAGCTATAAGTTAAGTGAACTCTTATAATAGCATTATCCCTTTACTAATAATATGAGGCAGGCATTACCTGTAAATGGGGACGAAGTCTGTATGAAATATTTTTTTGTAACTTAAATATTTGTTAAAAAAAATAGAAACGGAAATACCGTAACGTTTCCGATTTTGGTTCTGTTGTTAGGGATTTTAGTTGTGACGTTATTTAAATTATGACGTCATATGCAATGTAAACAAAGAAACGCTATCATCAGGTAACGTTTTTTCATATCAAGGAATTATTAAAAATGAAATTGGTATTGCACGTTCCTTCCTATTTTATACTAGACTAATAAATATATATATTACTCAAAGTTTCATACAAACGAGACCGGAAAAAGGAAGTACATTGTACATTTCTGCGCAGGTCCGGGATTTCAAAACACGACAAAAAAAATTTGAACGATTTTGAGTTCATTAGTACAATGAAAAATTCGGGAAATTTTCCCGAATTTTTTTTTTATTGAATTTTCTACTGTTATTGGGGACTTCGTCCCCATATTATGTAACTGAAAATTACAATATAAATGCTCTAAATTGATTATAAATATAAGTGTCACAAGTCTAAACATTAAATTACCTGGAAACAGGGTCTGTAACTCTGTCGTACTTGTGTAACCTTGGAATATTGCTGCTTGTAAAAGTGATTTCAATGACTGTAAAACCTAGAATATGTAGAAAAAAGAAATTTACAAATAGATGAAATTGTTCTTATAAATATATTTATATTTGTGATTAGGTTTAGAACCTAATAATGATCAATTAAGCAATAAATTCTTTAAGTTTGTTGTTTACATTAGGTGAATTCAGTGAAAAACGGGAACAGATTTTTACCACCACTTGAAAAAAGTGTGTTTTTAAGGACAGAATTGAAGACCTGTAACAGGCTTCCAGACACCTCAAAGAATGCATGCCAAAAGTAAAATAACAAAAATACTGAATTCCAAGGAACATTCTGTAGAAAGTCTGTAATCAAATAGCAAAATCAAAAGTTCAAACACATAAAACCAATGGATGATAACTGTCATATTCCTGACTTGATACAGGCATTTTCTCATGTAGAAAATGGTGGATTAAACCTGATTTTATAGCTAGTAGCTGTATGACAGTGGCATAAAAGAGATTTTCTGACTATTCTTACAACTTGGTACTCTACCTAAACCAGGCTAAAATTAAAGGTTGCCATTTTGACCAAATAGGGTTGTGTATTTATACGTTACATAAAACAAAACAGATGTAGGAAACTTAAATTGCAATGGATATTGTAAAAAAGCATTCATACAAAAGATCAATACTATAATTTGGGGACACTAAATTGATTCATTCAAAAACTACAAAACAAATGTATTGACAAAGAAAGATAACTGCAATATTGAATATTAACTTTAAATAACAATGCTATTTTTATCTAGCTATTTGAGTACATATTTCATTGACAAATTTCTGGAAATGATCACGGATGGATGTTGGTTTTTTTTTCATCTCATAAGTGAAGTGATAAAAATCTTAATAAACTGACAGTTATCAATACAACCATATAAGGAATGCAATCTTTACCACAAAATAAATTTCAAAGAAACAGGTGATCTGACCTACAATAATAAATACTCTAGTAATTCAATAAACTAGCTTAAAACAGATATAACTTGAGATATATTTTCAACTTTATCTGCTTATATTTTTGTGTTGATTTTTAGTTGTTGTCAATTTTTATTTTGTACAATTTTGCTGATACGTACACTATGTTTGGACAAAGAATTCTTTGTTAAAAGAAAATTCTTTCAAATTGTAAAATAATCCCTTGAGTATTAATTTCCAAGTGCATCATTTAAATAAGGTGGAAAATGTACACTATTGTATTTTTTTATCTCTATGCATCCATGAAAATTTAAATGGAAAATTTTCTTCTTTAGAAATAAAATCTAAAAGGATAAACACTAGATTACGAAAAGTTAGGTAAGGATGGTTTTCTCCTCTTTTGCAATTTATATCACCACCCTTGAAATTTAGGCATGACACATATTTGATTTTCTAAGCATACCCAATCTTAAGGAATTATTTCTTTATCAGTATAATTTTCATTGATTTTTGAAAGACTGAAATGAAGTTTATCAATTCTTTGTCATTATATTAAGATAAGTACATGTTTTGAACACATTTATATATATGTATTTAAGAGTATACCTGTATTACAAAGGCATAAAAAAAGTTAATGGTTAAAATATTAATTAATTCTTTAAGCTCAATACTTTAAAAAAATCTATTCTGATCCCTGATTTATCAAACCTTATATGACCTATACATCATTCAACCAATATCCCTCAATGGCCCCTCTAACATTAAATTACCCCTTTTCACCCCCTAAAACCAATCCAGACTTAAAACCACTACAAACAGCTAAAGTTACATAATCCAAACATACTCCATGCTAATAAATTGCTTTTATCTTTTGACCATTCATAATTGACACATGTCTAATGGTTATGATGGCTGTATAGATTTATTATTTATAGATCAACTGGTCATTTTCTTTGTACTAATTGAGTCTTGATAATTCATTGAAAATTGCTCTATATATAATTTTAAGATAGGATGGGTTAATTTCCCTTGAAATTTATTTCCTGACATAGAATCAAAATCCAAAAGTTGTAAACTTTGAAAGGTGTTTTTTTTTTATATGACAAAATATAAAAATTTCACATTGAAAATCTTAAATCTCTGAAATAAGAGTCAAATCCAAAAAAAAAAAAAATTACTTTAAAGGTTTTTTCTGATATGTAAAAAGGAGAGAAAAAACTACACATTCAAAATTTACATCACTTTTATAATAAATATTCATAAAATCAAACATATCCAGGCTATTACAGTACACTATTGTTAAAAAACAATTTTGATACAATATATATATTACTTATGTACATATGTTTAACTTGATTGATGACAATATGTTACAACTTATTTTGTGTATTACTGGTAATGATGTTTGTACTACAAACTGTTGAAATCGATGTTGCCATATTTAGCAAAGCAATTACTGTAACTGGCAAAAATTATTGATTTTAGCAGCTGTCTTTAGACTGACATGGTCACCTATTTAGGTTTTTACATATCAAATATATTCAACTCAAGATACATATACAAACTCATTTTATGATTCATATTAACTTGAGGTCTTAAATGGAATTTATATTAAAAATAAACTCATTTTCATGTTTAAAATTAACTTAAAATTTTACTCATTGCTTACAAAAATTTTAAATTTCAAACACAGTTTTAAAATTTGATAAAAAGCAGTTACATAGACAGGGATGATTCCAGGTGTTTTCAAATGGGTCCCCTGAACATCAAATTGGGAATTTTTATTCTATTTGGGAATTTTTCAATCATAACATCTAAGACGGTCGAAATAACATTATTTTCCTGTAAAAACGGAAAATGTATATTATTAAGTTTAACCTGTACACTGATGTTCATGTAAGTTGTAACATTTTGAATAATTCTGGATGGGCTACTGTTATTACATGAATATCATTGAACATGATGCACTAGGGCCTAAATTAAAATATTGTTTGTTTCCCCAATCCTGACCCTGCCAAGCCAGGTGTGGGCAGGTAGGTAGGAAAATAATTTAATTTTTCCAAAAAGCTTGAATATTAATTATCGGACGAGTGGCTAGCCTGATAATCCAAAATGAATAAAATAATATTTGACTTGGTTTTGACAATAAAATTTTATGAATAGCAACATTTTTGCAGGGCTGGTCGGGATTGGGGAGACAAACAATATTTTATTTTAGGCCTAGTCTTAGCTATAGTTACCTAGGCCTATTACAATGTCATATATTCCAGCTAACATAAACCACTGAAAAAAATCATTCATCGGGTATTTTTTCAACAGCAGGTCATCTCCACAAATTTACCTTGATTCAAAAGGATTTTAAATTGAACTGGTCAATTGTCGAATTCAGATTACAAAAGTTTATATACTTAATTGATAAGATATTTAAAGCATTGAACCAGTGTTCTTTAAAATCATTTGGATCATCTTCAAAACTTTTGAAATAGTTCTATAATGATGACATCGTATTTCATGAATGGTCTATCATCAGTATTATTTTCAAAAAACACTCAAACTTTTGTCTTTTGAGGAAATAATTTCTTTCACAAAACAAGTTTTCATCATATTATATAACCGGCTCTGCTGGGTGATCTGCTTTTACGCGATCGGCGCCCATTAAAATGTATCCATCAATGTTATATCAAAATTTGAATTTGCTCTCTGCCGAGGTCTGCTTTGACACCCATTTTTATCAACCTGCTGGGAAATCAATTGAATACGGCTGCTAAAATTGTTTGCCACATGTTGACATAATTAAATCGTTTTTAATTTAATGTGATCATAAACAGCATTCTTATCTGGATTTTAACGTTTTGAAAACAAACTATGGAAAACTATAGTTGCCTTAATCAGTGACAGAATGTTTTCCGGAAATATCGATTTTTATTTTATTTTCCTGAATTGGGAATTCATTTTCATGTACATTTTTTTGGGGCCGCTGCCCAATTTAAGGGCCGCTAAGCGGCCCTAAACTATATAGTGGAATCATCCCTAATAGAGTTAAGAAAATGTCCAATAATTTATAGGTAACCTCAACCAATCATTATATTTTCTTTTTTATCAGAAATCTAAGCATCTGCTTTTATAATTTTTAAATTGTGGTTTTCTTTCTAAGTTTCAGCAATTTCTTTTTGCTAATTTTAAAATAAAGAGATAGGTGACTGACCAACATATTTTGTCAGATTATTATAAGAAGCATTATGCTTATGAATATATTTTCATGACTGAAAATGTAAAATATTTATTTAAATCTGTTATTTACTGTTTTCATCTGAATCTAATGATACATTTTCTCCTTGTCCATTTAAGATAAAATGACTCTTTAAAAAAAAATGTGTTCATTTTATATAAATCCTTTCAGTATCAAATCTGTTTGTTCATTCTTGAACCTCTTTAAATGTGTAAATAAAAGATAAATGCACTTAAAGTACTTCAACTTCTTATTTGTCATGTTTGTTACAGTGTTAGCAAAAAATCAAGGGGAGATAACTTGATTTTATCTTATATTTTAAAAATGGTTTTTTTCACTTCTTTATTCTCAAAACCCCTACCCACACAAAGTGACCACAGCTGTAGAGTATGTCCATTCTTCACCTTTTCCTCACAGAATTTCACAGAATTAATGATGAAATTTAATTCACTTTGACATTCCAGCTAAGCGTCGTAAAAATCTGTTTATCAATGTATAGATCTAACAAAAGCCTTTTATCATCAGATTCTTACAAAATTAATCAAGGATTAATTCAAAATTTAAATCAATATCTGGTTTGTACTACGTCCCCTACAGCTACAGGTGACTGGTCACATGACATAAGTATGTTATTTTTCATCATTTAATCACATGATTTATTCAAACAAACCATTAAACGGAAAGTCGAGTAAAGATTCATTTCAAAACCAAGAACATTAACAAAGTCCTATTATCTACCTTTTTTGTATTAACTTACTCCATTAACAGTTACGAGACAAAGTAACACGTTGTTAAACATGGATTTTATCACCTGAATTGAGAATTTGATAAACAGATATGAAAACCAAAGGAGATTAAAATAGATCCTTCCTGTGAAAAAAAAAAAACGGTATCTGAAAGTACTTCAGTCTTACTTTATTAAGATTTTGTTTGAAAATGCTTCAAATTAAAAATCTTATTTTCTCAGAAATCAAAATAGACATTTAAATATTTACCTGTAATAATTTTTTGAAAAGATTTCCATGTACATCATATTTGTACATGAAAACAAAATTGAAGGAGCTATATTTATACCAACACTACACCATGTAACCCTACCCCCTCGCACAATGAATGACTTGGTTAAATTTTAAAATGTTGATTTTTTTACTTTCTTTGTTCATAAAATCTTTATTTTCAATAATATGATTTTCAAAGCTTTAAATCAAAATCTCTTCAAAATTGAGAAAAAATTCAAGAAAAATGAAAATATAACATGAGAGCTTTATTTCAATCAATAGACTAAATCATCTGTTCTTTGATAAAGTCTCTTATTTCACACAAGGATTTCACACCTGTCAATTTCTATATTTAGTGAAATAAAGGTTCATCAATAGATTTCATAGTATTTAAGTGGCAAGCTGGGTTTTTTTGTACTTTATTTTCTTGTGTAAAACTTTTTCTACTTTTAATTTTTCTGAATGAAGAGGTCAAAATGCCCTTCTAACATTTAAAAAGCATTTAGGTTGCTATTGTATCGAAATTTAATGTCCCTCAATGAAAAGAAAAGTTTTTCCTTTACAAAAGGCATTTAACCAGATAATTATATGCTCAAGTTTTCACAGAAAAGCATTAAAGTTTGTTAAAAATGTAACTTTTATGAATATTTTTATTTTTATTTAAGTTGTGACCAACAGTCTTTAATTACTTTTTGAAGGGCATAGTTGTTTCAGATGTCAATCATAAAAAGTAATTTAAAACCAACACTTCAGATATTGCATTTATAACAGGAAAAACCAAGCATATTTATTTTTAATATTATCAACAATATTTGAGAACAACATTTATTTTTCTAATAATAGAACGATATATCCATAAAATAAGTCAATAACGATTTGAACATAGTACAAAAAAATCAATGTTCACACACCATAAAGCTAAATGCTACTTCATAAGTCCCCAAAATATGTAAATATGTTAATATCTCTTGTTACCATCTACCTGATACCTGTAACACCTGTATTTACCTGTATTTTACCTGCCAAACAGGAAGTGTGAATCAATAACGAAAGCCTACATGTCTATTGTAATAATAAACTGAAAGTGATCTTATCTATAGCCTCAGGTAAAAATTGTGACATTCCTAATCAATAATAATTTTTCAATTTTCACAATTAATATATAAACTCCATGTAGCTATTTGAAATTTGATGTAAAGGGGTTACCAGGGGGAGATAATTCAGAATAGACATTTAAATTGGATTCAAGAGGATATTTGAACGTATAGTCAATTTCTTTCAACCATTGAAAAATAATCAATCTGTTTTGCTGATAAAATTTGTTGTGTTTTCAATCTAAAAACATTTGGTTTTGTTTTTGCTAATCAAAAGAACTCTATTTTTTTTTTATTAAAGTATAAATAATTAAATTAAAATTACATTGAAATGGGAATTTTGGAATAGACTTAATGAAAAACATCTAAAAGAAATTCCCCCTCCCACATATTTCCAAGAAAAATAGAATTTTTCAGCCTCCTGCAATTTTTCAATCCCAACTTAAGACTGATTCAGTATTCCAAAATAGAGTAAAACTGATTAAAATTAGTTCTTTCAAACATAAGATTGAATTAAAAACATCAAAAATTACCAGGTTTAAAACACCTACACATATTGATAAAAGATAAATTTAAAATCCATCCAATGGCATTGTGGTAAATTTAAGAGGCTACAGTTGATAACACCATGTAAATAAAACCTAAAATATTGGAATAAATTCGAATCTGGTATGAAAAAGGCTGTGAAGTGTTTTTTTTTTGTGTTGACCACAATAAATTGATGAAGTAAGCCAGAGTGAAAGTGATAATCACAGGTGTTAATTTGTCAAGTAATTAAACTGTTTTTCTGTTCTTAGAGGAGGTCCACAGACTCAAGCTTTGATATAGAATTTTTACAGACATTTGATTTTTGAATGCCCTTTTTCTTTCAAGATCAATGCTTTTGAATGGGGACCTACCCACCTTTGTCCTGGGTTGGAAACCCCCCCCCCCCCCCCCCTTTTAAAAATTGCTGTCCGCACTGGATGAGCTACTTGGATTCTTTAAGGCTGTCTGTTTGCATAATATTTTCAAATTAAAAAACTGATTGATATTAGACTCATCAAACCTACATTGGACCAGTTTGTCATGATATGGGTGTATTAGTATAGTATTAATGAATGGGTGTTTTTATAATGGCCCTGTTATATGTCCAAGGTCTGTATTAATGGTCGAGGAAGTCTGTAATGGCCCGAGGCAATGCCGATGGCCATTACAGACATCAGAGGCCATTATTACTGACCGAGGACATATACCAGAACCATTATAAAAACACCCATTTCTTAATACATTTATTACCGGTAACCAAATGAACAAAAGTGTATGTGTTGCTGCAAACTTGATGTACTCTCTACTCTTTTAATGACAGTTTAGTTTGAAAAAATAATGTGTGCTTCACCATAATAAAGCTTTTAATATATACCAATTATCTATTTCAGAAATATTGACTTTACAAAAAACCATTGCCTTTTCGTATTTTACAGAATAAAATTATGATGCTTTTTTTTTCAATGCGATCCGATTTGAAAATCGGCAGCCATGTTTAATTTATTATATTTGACTTTATCACTGTTTTTGTGCAATGGCCCTGTTTTTTCTATAATGGCCCTGTGTTTCTGTAATGGCTGTTTTTTCTGTCATGGCCCTGTTTTTCTGTAATGGCCCTGTATTAATGCCCAGTTTGTCTGTTTTACACCCAGTTAGGGTTTATAATAAACAGTCATTTTTGGCAATAATGTACTTAGTTGGTTAATTATAGTAGGTATTGATTAACATGATAATGTGATGTGTTTAAATTATCAGATTTTATAAAAAAAAACAAAAAAACTTTATGTTAATTTTTTTCAAACAAGTCTATTGTAAAAACTGAGCCTTATGACTCCATTGTAAGACCATTCCATGAATTGCCAGTAAAAACATCATAAATTTAGAGTTAAACTAATATAGCTTGATTGTGCTGAATTGAGTTCAATTAACCTACAAAATTATCTCCCTTTGCCTAATTTTACTGAAATGACTTGTTAAACTGGTCCACCGTTCCATCTATAGCTTCGCACCGAAGAAATGGGTTGTCACATTGGCATTAATTGGATGAGTCATACAAATTCAATGATTCGCTAATAAAATTGACCTATGATAGTGATAGGAAATTGACCTCGATCAATGTTAATATTGCCATGCCACAAAATAAACAAGTATCTGTTAATTAACCCCGTGGTGGTAGCTCAGATAAATGACCAACAAGCGTGTTATTGTGTTCTTGACAAACTGAGTCGGTATCTTTCATTCCCTTATGAACTTAGTAGGGTTAATAACTTATAAATGTGCTAATTTCTTGTTTGGTTTCCTATCAGTATAATACATAATAAACATAGCACATGATGTACTAGTCTCGTCGAGTTATCAAATCCTGTGGTCAGAATTCTGACCACAGGATTTAGGCCGTACCTTTTGTCAGTGTAGCGATAAGTGAACACAACAGGGGTCAAGTTTAATGACTTGTTCACACTTCTTTTTTAAAACAATGCAGATATGGTAGATAATAAGATAATAACAATTATTGAATAAATTCACATATTACTTAGGAAAAATGGGAATCCCCTAATCAACCAAAAGTATAAAAGATAAAATTTTGGAAACAGAAAATTGTGACTTATTTTAATATGTGTAACCAGGTGCTCCGCAGGGCGCAGCTTTATACGACCCCAGTGGTTGAACCCTGAACCGTTGGGGCAAATTTGGTCACAATATTCAAGCGTGATTCTGTCTGAATTTGGGTTGTGATCAAATTTTTGACATAATATAGGTTTTTGTCACAAAATTAATGTGGTCAAAGATCTAACAAATCTATTGCACAATACTGTGCAATTGAAGATTTCTTCTTGAAACTTTTCAAAATTCGAAATTTGAAAAATTAAAAAAAAAAGGAAGCCCTTCAAAAAATGGTAAACAAAAAATCCCCCCCCCACTTTTTGAAACCCCCTTGGAGCAATAACCCTTAAACTCAATCCCATGCTTTCCATTGCAGTATTGAACCTTGTAGTACAATTTCAGAGAGATCCATACACTTAAACACAAGTTATTGTCATGATTGTTTGGAAACTAGAAACATGCTTCATTTTGGCCCTTTTTTTGGCCGCTAATTCCTACATATTTTGGACAATTAACCCAAAACTTAATTCCAGCCTCCCCTTTGTTATATGGTACATTGTGGTACAATTTCAGAGAGACCCATACAATTACACATAAGTTATTGTCTTGATACTAGAAAAAATGCTTGTTTTGACCCCTTTTTGGCCCTTAATTCCTAAACTTTGGCCCCATAACCCCTAAAATGAATCAAAACCTTCTTCTTGTGGTTTTAAACATTGCGGTATGATTTCAGAGCAATTGAAATACTTCTACACAAGTTATTATCCTGAAACTAGAAAAATGCTTCTTTTGTGCCCCTTTTGGCCCCTAATTCCTAATCGGTTGGGACCATCATCCCCAAAATCAATCCCAACCTTTCTTTTGTGGTATTGAACCTTCTGATAAAATTTCATGAAGATCTATTCACTTAAACTAAAGTTATTATCTGGAAACCAAGGTGTCTTCGGACGACGACATCATACCATTATAGGAAGTACACCACTAATTCATGGTCCCATTACTTTCTATGTTAAATTCCTCCATTTCAACTAGGCACACCTCTTTCATTTTAAGTTCAAATAAAGTGGCAATCATTGCATTTCAAAGCAACACTTTATGGTGTCTTCTACTGAAAAAATCAACATACCTTACATGGCACATAAGAAAGAACTGGTTCCTGGAACTTCGGATGTACCAAAACAGGTACTTCAGATCTGACAAACAGACTAAATGTACCCTGTTTTAAAAATTTGGTGCAGTTTTTTTAATATTTAAAATTAAAAGTCCAAAAGTGTTCTACAATGATCACCAGTCCTTTAGCTTTCATTTGATGCCAAAAATACCTAAATATCCTACATATTTTGAAAGTTACACTCATGCGTAGGAACTATTTTGCGTTAAATATGTACTACTTTCTGGTATGTGCTTTCTAGCCGGGCCCGAATTAGTGGTGTTACACCTATAACAGAACCAAACTTGCTATATTGACTTGAGCATTACTTTATTTCATTCTATAACCTATTTCAAGCAATAAAAAACATATAAAGCTTTAGTCCAACTACTATTTTACTAATTTTAAGCTCAAATTGGACTGGTAGTAATATATGGGTTATTCAAAGAAAACTGCATATGGATATTATTTTTTGGTCAATATACTTTTTTATTCTCAATATCATTGTTTAATATATTAATATCTTTTAGGAAGGCTATGTGCTTACCAATAGTCATATTTTTATCAGAGGTTCTTCGTTAAATAAAAATATATTAGCCCAAAGTTCAGACATAATTGAGAATATTGTCCCCTCTTTTTTCTTCAAATTGGAAAAGGGCATTTTTTTGTATAAACCATACTTCTGTGGTTAAACATAGATTATTTAGAGCAATTCATATATCCCGCAGCCAGATAACTTGCTAAACTGGTTCAAAATTGCATGTACAGTAAGATTTTGGAATTCTTATAAGAGTATATACCATTTGCCTAGATTGTAAAAGGCTACCATAAGAAAAACATTAAAACTTTAAAAAAAAATCTTAGGATTATTTGACCAAGAGCCTTTTTGTACCATACACAAGTCATAATATACATGTTTTATTGATTTCAATCACAAATAATGCAAAAATATGAACTTGGAGTCAAGTCTTAACTGCATGCATGTTGTATGACCATAAAAGGCTAAACTACCTTAGTATGCAAATTCAAGAGTTGAAATTTCCTTTAAACAAAATTGTTAACCAAATAAAGATGACTGAACATGATTACTAACATCAAATTTGACTTATTTTCATTGGAATAGGTACAACTTCTAAAAATTGGATTTCTGATGATTCTCTGTAATAGGAAGTACACCACTAATTCATGGTCCCATTACTTTCTATGTTAAATTCCTCCATTTCAACTAGGCACACCTCTTTCATTTTAAGTTCAAATAAAGTGGCAATCATTGCATTTCAAAGCAACACTTTATGGTGTCTTCTACTGAAAAAATCAACATACCTTACATGGCATATAAGAAAGAACTGGTTCCTGGAACTTCGGATGTACCAAAACAGGTACTTCAGATCTGACAAACACCTATACTTTCCAAAAATTTTTTTGGGGTCGTATAAAAATATATATTTGGAAAATTGCCAAAGGGAGATAATATCTAATAATTCCATATGGCTAATGTAGATAATGTTGATATGTTATACAGTTTGCAGGGTATGAAATAAGCAGGGGCCCGCAGGCCAATGGCCCCTAAAATTAGGTGTCGGCTACTTAAATTTCTGCTTTTCTTGTATTGGACTATAAATGTGGGCTACAAAACTTAAGCTGTGGGGTACCACTGCCAAAGTCTTAAGTTCTATCCCTGTTTTGTGATTAGATTAATGAAGGCAAAATAAAGATCTAACTTCTCTGCACTAGACATGTAGATGGCATGGTGATTACTGGTACTCAACAATAATAATATGCCCTTTTGTATGTATCTTTTCACATACAATCAGGATTTCAATATTTTTGCCTTTTGTTTTATTTGTGCGCTTGGGCATGGCATTTGAAATCATCCCTTTTGAGCTGTAGGCAGTTGGGTCTGAACCATTTTGAAACCAGTTTGGTAGACAAAATAGAATGTTCATCAAATCTTCCAGTAATATTTTAAAGCAACTTCGCCCTAAGTTTATATCTAGTTATTACCTGTTGAGCATTTCTATTATCAACGGATAAACAGTCTGCTGCTGTTGTTGTGATAGTTTCAGAAAATCTTGTTCCAGAATGCACGGCAGCTTCATTACATAATCTGATGACTATATCTTTTGATGAGGCCTGAAATAATGATATTTTCAATTAAATGGTGTGTAGATTGATAAATGTTAGATGGCAAATAGCACATGCATATACAGGATAATGCAGAAAATTAACCAAACCCATTTAAAAAAAGATATGAAAGCAAAAAACATAGTATATGCCAATACACATATTGACATAATTATAAACAGTGCCTGGTGATGTTTTTAGCCCAACTGGTTTTGGTCATAAGGGGATCTTCATCAGAGGCAAAATGGTGGATTAATGCCTCTGATGAAGGTTCCTTTGGATCAAACCGGTCAGTACACCTTTCCTATATTTCCAAAAAATAGAAATTAACTTATTATACTATCTTTCATTCTGAAAATTCATATACAGCAAATGAATCTTAAGACATGCATGTACATATAAAATGCATGCACTGGTTATCCCAAATTCTTAAAAACCCATAGTAATAATGCAAGCCCTCTCTTTTTATCTGCAGAAGGTTATATAAAACATCATTTTTTTGAAAATTCAGAGAAATGGCAGTGGCGGATCCAGCCATTTTAAAAAGGGGGGTTCCCAACACAGAGTAAAGGCGGGTTCCAACTATATGTTCCCATTCAAATGCATTGATCGGCCAAAAAAAAGGGGGGTTCCAACCCCCGGAACCCCCCTGGATCCGCCACTGAATGGAATTATTAGCAATTATCAGATTTTTATTTGTGACATATTGCAAGACTTAGAGATGTATGGATATATGATAAAGATGAACCTGATAATTGAGTTTTCCTTGTAATGAGTTATTACAAGATAATCATCTCATGACAACTTTATTAACAATGGTTAGCATGCCTCTGGCTTAAAACATATAGCAATAATTAATCATTCTACTTATATCTTTGTAAAAAAATACCTTAAGGTAATGAGTGTTTCTCCTGAACAATTTTTTAGTAGAAATGACCATTGATGACAACTTCATTATTTAATTTGAATATCCATTTAATTTTAACAAAGCAAATTTGAGGCAGATAAGTCTTTTAAAAAACTCATGATCATACCTGAAAAGGGGACCGAAACTGTGTTTTTTTTCTTTAAAAATGTTTAATAGACCAGATTAAATTATTAATGAACCAGGATACATGTGTTCACCTCAGATCAGGTGGAAATTATTATTTCAATTTAGCCACTCATATTTAACATGATGATGTTGACCAACTTTTACACACTATTCCAAAGGTTTGTATGTTGTATACTCCATATGGTAGATAGGAAGGGTCCTGATCCCGAAATCCCAGGCTTAAAAAACGAAATCCTGCACGTCCCAAAATTCGAAAAAAGAATTCCCAGATCCCGAAAGGATCAATCCCGAAATCCCAAACTTAAAAACACCCGATCCTGGAGTCCTGATAAAAGGTCCTATCCCCCTCTCCATAGAGAGTGAACATACATGTTGGTGGTAATACTTCAGACTATTGTGTCAAACCCATTCCCATTATATTTTTGAACATATCACATTATATACTACATTTGGGAAAAGTATGTAGAAGCAGAACTTTTTATAAAGTCATGCTTCTGTGATCCCTATATGATCAATCAAAATTTTTCTATGTCATTTGGTCTCTGCCATAATTTGGTGGAGAGTTGACTCAAAGATTCAACCTCAGTTATTAAAATGTGACCCATAACCACAGGCACTCATCTCAGAAATTTTTTCCCCTATATACTGTTATATATAGGGAAAAAAATTCCTAGACAAGTGCCTGTGCCCATAACTCAGTGAAGTTGACCTACATGTATGCTTTGACTCTGTAACATAACTTATATTACTTATCATTTTAACAGTCACACTGACTCACAGATGTATACTGAGGGGGATAGCCTAGGATCTTTATCGGGACTCCGGGATCTGGTGTTTTTAAGCTCAGGATTTCGGGATTGACCCTTTCGGGATCCGGTAATTCTTTTTTTCGAATTTCGGGAGGTCATGATTTACTTTATTTAAATTCGAGACCTCGGGATTTCGTGTTTTTAAGCCCAGGATTTCGGGATCAGGACCCCTCCTATCCCCCCTCTATACTGTATGCAGACAAACTGTCTCAGATGCAGACAACCAAAATTTTGCAAAAATGTGGTATTTTATTTATGATATGTTTGTGAATAAAGATATTTTTTTAAAAGAACTGAAAATTAATAGTCTGATCATGCTTCAATCATGTAAAATAATATAAATCAAAAGAAAATAAAACCTTCAATAAAACATTCAATGAGTCAAAATTACAGTAGGCTGCCATTTTCAGATCACGTGAGAATGTTTGGTCCTAATTATAATACACCAATCAGATTGCAGAATTATTACCCAATCAAACGAGCGAATTTGACACGTGCGTTTTGCGCCTAAAGATAGTCGCTTGATCCGGCGGGAAGTTCAGTCGTCTGCATACCGGCGTTTAAAAAAGCAGGAAGCTGTGTTTATTAATTCTTAGTCAAAACACCTATTAAAAGATACAAAAATGCCCGTAGAAAAGTAAGTAAACATTAAAAACATTTGGTAGCATTAGTTTATGTTGTTTTAGAAGAGAAAATCTTTGCTGTTCGTTGCGGTAAACTCCAAACAAGGAAATTTCTTTGTTCTATGTTTTAGCGTTTTTTCGGTAAAACCGAACAAAGGAACACTGAACTTGTTTACCTTTTTAGTAGCGTCAGATAAATAAAATGTTTCAAATTTCTATATAAGACCTTGTATTCCTACATTTAATGTATGAAGTTGTCGTCTTGTGAGATAGCAAACAGAATGATAATTTATGAATGACGTAAAGTTGAAAGATGCCGCCATGATTTTGGTTTTGCCGACAAAAAAATCATTTGCATTTTACATGATTAGTTTTCGTAATTTATGTTGCTTCCGGAGTTTAGAAATGAAAAATGATTGGTTGTGTATTAACCAATGTGACATGTTACATTGTTATGATTTTTTGCAACGACTTTTGTGTTGAGAAAAAGGGGGATGGGCAAATCTAATTATAGACTGTAGTCTTCTTTTCCCAGATTTTTAAGTTGTGCAGATAAATTAACTTGACAACATTTTTATGATTGGAAAGAAAATCAGATTAAAAATGAGAAAGAAACTACTGAATAAATGAGAAAATTTTATTATATTTTCAAATTTTGTAATTTCAGGGAAACCGCTGTTGAGACCACTGAGGTTGAAACCAAAGAGACAAAAGAAGTAAAAGAGGTTGAAGAGGTAAGTTAATAAATAAATTATATATAAAAAAAGTTCTTGAAATCCTACTGATTTATCAACACCAAAAAAAGGGGGGTGGGGCGAATTTGATTTTGAATGTAGATTTGTAAAATTTTATTTATTGAGAATTTGGTAGGTACAGTGCAACATCCAAATGATGTACTTGGGTATCTTACTTTATGTTTGAATTTTCTAATACGTGGACTTATATGGATCCATTACCATGATTGGAGTATGAGGGAGTGCAAAGCTGCTGCTGCATTTATCTTGTTTGTAAATCCCAATTCTTTTCTTAAATTTTTGTTTGCACTATTTATTCCCATTGGATTATTGGGGTTTTTAAATATAAATCTAAAGGGCAGCAAAGAAAACTTTAAAGGGTAACTTTTTGAAAGGTTTTGAATGCATGATTGAATTAATTCCCTTGATTTTCTTTTTTGACTAACCAAATTGATACAAGAGACAAGGTATCCCACTAGGTCATAGTGATGAATTATGCAAAACTAAAAGCAGTTTTCACGCTGAGTAGCAGCCCAGGTGTGTAAAATTACTCTCAGGCCTGTAAAAATCATCTACAGGCCAACAAAAAAAATTCTAAAATTGAGCTCCCAGCCTGTAGATTTAACAGTTCATCATGAAGACGAAAAGAAAAGAATTTGTTTGAAAAAAAGGGAAAAGTTGAATATTTAGACCCCCAGAAAGGCAATATAAAAGAAGTAACTCTTTGCACTAATTGTTTTGTTTTAAGCCTATCTATTATTTCAATATAAGCTTTTGACGAGTCTTCAAGCTAAACTACAGTATACAAGCCCAACAGCTGGAACTTGTATAAAATTCATGCTTCATCATATGCAAAAGAAAATCCATTAACTAAGATTAAACTTTAAAGTAAATTTAGCTTGGGATCTATGGATTCATGAGTTTGTGGGAGACTGCAGCTATGACAGTGGCATAAGCCAAAAAAAAAAGAGAGCAGTGGAGCGAAATAAGTTGTAATGAAAGAAAATAAAGAAGAAATTTAGTAATACAATTGTTATTATAAACGTACAAAATATTGGGTTTATAATGTATAGAATGGGTAAAATAAGTTTGCAGGACAGTTCTTAATGCAGATTTTTTATAATTGAAATTTATCATCAATTAAATTTTAAAAAGGTTATGGATTCTGTTCCCCTGCTAAACAGATGTAATTTAATTAATGGCCAAAAGGATATAATGCATCTCATTGATTTATATATAGATAAGAGTTGTCTCTCTTTATACACAGCAGACTTATTCTAAACTTCAATTTGGATTTAAAAAATGAGCTTGATATATAAAAAAAAAGATGAGTGCAGCAGCTTTTGAAGAGGGTCTACTTGGAATGCTGTATTGTAAGATGAGATATTTTATTTTCCAAACTAAACCAAACATGTAAATAAATTTATATGACATATTACTTATATACACTTTTTTCACTTCAGACCCCAAAAACTGAGACAACAGAGACAAATGAGGCTGAAAGCACAGAAGAAACAAAAACAGAAGAATCTCAGGAAAATGGCAAAAATACAAATCAGAATGCTTCAGAGGAAACAGAAAAAACAGGTAAAACAAATATACTTTTCAGTTTCATGAAGATTATGACACTAGGCCATCAAGATTGTGTATATAAATGTTATTTCGTACAAAAGTAACTGATTCTGTATGCTAATGTTGTAGTGAGCAATATCCTAAATTGCATGAACAAATAATCAGTTAAAATGTGCTATATTTAATAAAAAGTTGAACAATTCTATTCCCCTGCTATTAAGTAGATGTAATTTAATGGTCAAGTATACTTTGTTTCTCTCATTGATTTATATAAAAAATTAAGAGTTGTCTCTCTTTATTCACAGCAGGCTTGTTCTATACATTTTGTTAAAAAAATTTAAGAAAATGTACAGAGCTTGGTAAAAAATTTGAATGAAAGCTTTTGCATCCAAATATATAATCTCTAGTTCAGATTGATAAAAATTTTACAAGCAAAAAAACCCATAAAAAAATATCTTTTGAAGACTTGATACCAGTTGAAGTTTACCATTTCATGTATCTCGTACATATAAAGAAGATTGCTATAGCCACAAGACAACTATCAGAGTTCAAATGATGTGACCAAAAAACGATCAACATACTGCCTTTAGCAATGTAAAAAAACTAATGATTGTGAGAGTACATATTTTGTTTAACAATTACACCAAGTTGTCTCCTATTAATTTTTCTTTATTTGTTTTGCAGAGGAAAATACATCTGAAAAAAGATCTGTAGAAGAAGATTCAGAGGAAACAAGTCCAACAAAAAAAGTGAAAACTGATGAAAAAAAAGTTGAATCAAATGACAATGAACAGAAAGTAGAGGCTGTCTCAGCATAGACATTTTAAATGTTCATCAAACTTTGTGTCATATCATGAGCTGTATAGATCTTTTATTATCATGTTGTCTCATTGTTTTACCACTATGTGTTAACTATTTATGGATCAGTGCAAAAAATTGTTCAGTCATTGTTAGTTTTTACCTACATCCATTAAATCATTTATAGTAACCGTTTGTTTTTGTCATTTTGATTCATCTTGTTTAGCAGCTGGGTAACCCATAACTTGTGTTATTTTGCTGTCCCCTGTGAATAGAAATTGAAACCACATTGAGCAGACATTGTAAATTCAAGAGGTCACTGAATTTCATGAAGATTTTCATTAGGTGCATGCCTTCAATAAACCTTTAGTCACTGAACTGACATTTGTGGTTGTTTGATCATTTGATATAAATTTCAGTTTGTACAAGAAATTCCTATGGTCTAATCAAATTTCACATGCCTTTGCTGGATGCATGCTTCATTGAAAACATATGTTGTCAATACTGTCTTTTCTTACCAATAGTTATAACATAGATACAAATTTACTGGTTTGGGTATTTTATGCCCCACCTACAATAGTAGAGGGGCATTATGTTTTCTGGTCTGTGCGTTTGTCCGTCTGTCCCGCTTCAGGTTAAAGTTTTTGGTCAAGGTAGTTTTTGATGAAGTTGAAGTCCAATCGACTTCAAACTTGGTATACATGTTCCCTATGATATGATCTTTTTAATTTTAATGTCAAATTAGAGGGTTTACCCCAATTTCATGGTCCACTGAACATGGAAAATGATAGTGCGAGTGGGACATTCGTGTACTGGGGACACATTCTTGTTTCCTTATATTTCTTTGATTCAAAATTGTAAGGTGGTCATGTATTGTATGGGTAGGAAAGGTAAAGTAAAATCCATGAGGACTTATTTTAGATCTCAACGGAAGAAGTAGAAGCAAATTTCTGGTTTGCACTCAGTCTGACAGATGTTTTCCCCACTTTTCTTTGTGTTTGAAGATATTGATAAATTGGAAATTTGTTCCAGTCTGGTGATTTTGTGCTGGGTTATCATTAAACTTATGGTCCTTAGACTTGTGCTGTATTTTTTTTTTGGGGGGAGTGGTGATCAAACCAGACTTAAAATTGGCATTTCCTTTTTAGTCTAGGTTGACTGAGCCAAAAAGCGAGACATAGGTATGCTGTTTCTGGTGGGGGGCGTCAACAATTTACTATTTTGTGATTAGGTCTAGTTTATGGTGAACCACTACTGACTAGTGGTAAGTATTTAGTATGCAGTTGTATGTATATTGGCACATCTCATTACTATGGAGATTATTTGGCCCAGCCCCCTCAAGTATGGCCTATTCTTTGAAATGTTTGCTTAGAATCGTGTATTAATTTGTGATTTGGTCAGTCAATGGTGAACCACTAGTGGTATGTTAATGATAATTGGTATGCAGTTGTTTAAACATTGGCATATCTCATTTCCATGGAGATTATTTGGCCTCGGTCATGGTCTATTGACTGAAATTTTTGCTTAGTTTTCATGTAGTATTAGTTTGTGATAAGTTCAGTGTATGGGGAACCACTAGTGGTAAGTTAATGATATTTAGTATGCAGTTGTATTAGCATTGTTACACCTCATTACCATGCCCCCTCAGTTATGGTCTATTGACTTTGATATTTTGCTTAGTTTTAGATGGTTTAGGTTTGTTTAAAGGGAACTACTTATGACAAGTCAAATGTATTTGGTATGCAGTTGTATTAGTATTGGTACATCTCATTTCCATGGAGATAGTTTAGCCATGTATGTTCAGTCATGGTTCATTAATTTTGAATATTATCTACTACAGTGAGGGATGTTCTTTATGTGGCATCATCTTACTGTTTTTTGCGTACCAAATAATACAAAGCATGGTATATAACATGTATTTTTAATCATGCTCCTGTTTATACCTTTAATGTTTGACACTAGACATTGAGCAGTTATTAATTGACATAGTTTTTGGGTAGAAATGTGTGTATATCTGGATAGCTGATAAAATTATCATGAGGCAGCTAGCTCCTAAAAAAGAGAGTGTGTGATCTTATCTGATCATAAGGAACCCAGTATCTTGCCTACTTTTGCTGTTAATCGCACCCTCAACAAAAATGAGGGAAAAAATCAATAAAAATATTCCTCTCGATACTCTCTTGATTGTAAGGGAGCTACCATTTGATTTTTATGGGGAGGGCTAGGATGAAATTTGAAAAAAATAGGCAGGATGTGACACTTGCAAAAAAAAAAAGTCAGGACGACAATTTAGGTTAAAAAAAAAGTCAGGATAAACTAAAAAAAAAAAAGGTAGGACCGATTAGAGTGAAAAAGAAAAAGGCAGGACAGAGATTACAGCTAAAAAAAAATGCAGGACTAAAATTTTCATCCTAGCCCCCCATAAAAATCAAATGGTAGCTCCCAATGAAGCTTCTGTCCAAGTTTGGTAAAAATCCAGGATAGTTTATGAATCTTATAATTTTTTAAAAACTATAACTGCAGAATGTATGTAATGTTGGATGGAAGAAAAACTAAGTCCATTTATAAGTAAAATACGGGAAAAATGGAATTTTATTTTTACAAAAATTTACTTTTGGATACTATCTTATGATCATAAACAAGATTAAGTAAAACTTTAACCACAGAGTTAATGTAATGTTTTCTGGCAGCCAGAAAAACTTAAGTCCATTTATAAGATTTTATAAGTAAAAAACGGAAAAAAATGGAATTTTATTTTTACAAAATTTACCTCTGAATACTATTTTATGAACATAAACAAGGCTCTGTCCAAGTTTGGTAGAAGTCCAGGATAGTTTAAGAAAGTTATTAAAATTTCAAAAACTTTAACCACATAGTGAATATTTGTGGAGGGAATGTAGGATTGCTATGTCTCGTTTTTTTTACTAAAATCGAAGGCTCGACAAATAAAAAGACATGTTACTATACAGTTTGAAAAAAAATATGAACCAACTACATATTTCAAACAAAATAAATTTGGCCGCCAGCAACTATTATGCAAAAAATAACGTTAGTGGCGGATCCATAAAGTCCATAAATGTTAACCAGGTTTGGAGTAAGGGCGGGGCAACTGACTGCCATAAGAATGGCCTGCTGCAGTCATACTTTAGTGGTTTTAATTTTTCCCATAAAAAGGATGTCATGGCTAAATTAGCCTCTGATACAGTGGAGTGTAATATCAGAAATTATATATGATTTTGTGATAATATACAAAAGAAGATATGGTATGATTGCCAATGAGACAACTCTCCACAAAAGACCAAAATGACACAGACATTAACAACTATAGGTCACCGTACGGCCTTCAACAATGAGCAAAGTCCATACCGCATAGTCAGCTATAAAAGGCCCCGATAAGACAATGTAAAACAATTCAAACGAGAAAACTAACGGCCTTAATTATTTATGTAAAAAAAAAATGAACGAAAAACAAATATGTAACGCATAAACAAACGACAACCACTGAATATACAGGCTCCTAACTATGTTATTAGGATTGGGTTATCTTTCTTTGACCAAAATACACAGATCATTGATCATGTAAGCTAAGTTGATAGTTGTAAAATAAACTGATATTCGAAAGATTCAACATGATCAATAAAACAGACAGGCTATTTTGCTTTGGAATGCGGTAAACACAAAAAACAATCAATCAATTCAAGTTACCCTTACAGGGCCGTAACTAGCCCCTTTTAATACTGAGGCAAAATATATTCGCCTAGCGTAGCGAGGCGAACATTTTTTGGCGAGGGGTCTGGGGGCCGCTTAAGGCCCCCAGAAGCTCTGAGAAAAATAACGCAAAATCTTGCATTCTGAGCGTTTCCCGGATTCTTTCTTACATAGAAACGCAAATCATTTTTAGCTATTTTTTCGACAATATTCTGGTCTCAAAGCAAAAACATAGATTCATTGTTATTTAAGACTTTAAAGTTTTAGGGAAATTCAAAACATTAAAAGACCGATATGTAGGATAAAACAGAAATCGTAATTCTCATAATCATTAATACCGGATCTGTCTGTCTGTTCTTGTCTTGAATTGTGCTGACTTGAGATTTTTTATGACTAGATTTAAATATAGTGACAGTCATTAGTGCAGTAATATACGTTAAATACTAGTACTGCTCAAGTCGACACTAGGGACCATATTGACCTTGTTTTACGGTATTTATGATTCTTTCATTATTGAAGACCCTCCAGCAACTATCAAGATGAAGAACAGGAATAAAAAGTTTTACTTTGACCATTGATCATTTGTATGTTTTTCTATACATTGACATTGTGTGCGATTAGCTCCCGTGCACGTGTACTTCATATTCCTTTATTTTCTGTTAAAGGGTCTGAACACGACTTAATGCAAATTTAACCCTTGAATGTAAAAGGTCATATGGCAATACATTGATGTTTTTTCAACAAATGATTTGATACCGGGAAATTGGTGGTCTTACTTTAATTTAAACCATGTCAGCTATCTAGTTTTATCCACAGGCGCTTGGGTATATTTTTTTTTATTTTTTTGTTGATTAAGATATTCAATTTTCTATATTTATAATACATATCTATCACTTCTGTTCATATCTCACCTACAGAAAATACCTAATTTTGCAATCCATACTAAGAAAAATTGGGTATGGTTTTATATACAAGAAAGGCAGTTTCGTATTCTTTGATATCAAGTTCAATTCTCCATGCAGAAACGACCACTTGTTTCTGTGTCCAGTAGCATCGTATATTCTTAAAATATTTCTCGCATAATGCCTGGACATCGGTGGACATGCAACATTACACAGTGTGACACGTTTACAAATGAAAATCAACACTCAGACTAGTCATTAAGTAGGACAATAAATGAACAAAAGACAAACCCGGGACACAGAAGTACAAACAATAGACCATCAACTCTGAAAACCAAAAGTAAAATAGAAACATGGATTACGAAAAATATGCAGGGGCGACATCAGAGAGTGAAGAGAACTTGCTTCTTGCAAGACACTTTCAGTGAAAACAATTTGATATGAAGACAATCATATGAAGACAATCTTTTGTTTTAGTTTTTTTTTTTTTAAATTTAAAACATGAGGCATTTGCCTCATTTGCCTCAATGTAGTTACGGCCCTGCCTTAACAATGTTACAATTTTATAAAAAATAAATAACTTTATTGAAAAGAACTTTACGCCCATATGGGCCAATGGCTTAAAACATTATACATAATATACAACATATATAAAACTAGTAGCTAATTTCCAGTACAGATCACCGAAGGTTTAATTTTAGAGAGAGTCAGACCTGAGACTAATTTTATCAAACATTTTTATTTTATTGTACGGATTGATAATTTACTCTTAGATGCATGATTTTTTTATTAGTTGTTAGAGGCTTTGAACTAGCTGTTAGTTAACTGCGAGTACTCTCAGATCTGTACCTAGTGTCTTATAATTTGCTATGATGTACGAGTACCCGTCCACGTCCCCTTGTATTTTTATCCATCTGATGAGTTAAACCTTTTTCAACTGATTTTTATAGTTCGTTCTAATGTTGTACTGCCACTTTTCCAGGTTAGGGGGAGGGTTGGGATCCCGCTTACATGTTAATCCCACAAAATTCTGTATGTATGTGCCTGTCCCAAGTCAGGAGCCTGAATTCAGTGGTTGTCGTTTGTGTATGTGTTACATGTTTGTTTTTCGTTAATTTTTTGTACATATAAAGGCCGTTAGTTTGAGTTGTTTTACATTGTCATTTCGCGGCCTTTTATAGCTGACTATGCGGTATAGACTTCGCTCATTGTTGAAGGCCGTACGGTCACCTATGTGAGGCTATGGTTGTTAATTTCTGTGTCATTTTGGTCTTTTGTGGAGAGTTGTCTCATTGGCAATCATACCACATCTTCTTTTTTTTTTTTATTCCATCTTAATTCGATGACAAACTGACCCACGCTATGGCAAAAACTGACGAATCGATCGAATGTGATCTATATAACAATTTTCTGGTTAGGGGAGGGGCGTGGGGAATTTGAAAATGAATAACTTGTTTGTCCGGTGAAAATAAATGCAGGGTAGTTATCATAAAGATACATTTTGTTACAATATTGGAAGTTAATTCGCGAAAAATATAATGAGAATGTGTAGGCTTCTAAAACAACAGATGAAAATAAATGATAAATGCGGAAATAATTATTTGTCTGCTTATTATTTATGAAAACAAAATTGTTATTGCTGACATCATAAAGATACTAGTTTTTAATTGACAATTAACTGACATTTCAGTCAGACTTCGACGTAGTATTCTATATTTAAAAGAATGAAAACCATAGGCGGATCCATGCAAGGGGGGCTTGGTGACCCTGAATCCTCCCTCTTTCGTGGGAAAAATTTATGATTATATATATAGGGATTCACTGAAGCCTAACTGGAGTCTCCCCTTTTAGGTCAGTCAGTATTTTCCAGTTGATAGCTTGCATTTCTCGTCACCACAATCCCTTCCTCTTTTCCTCGCGAAAGTGACCAACCTAATTAGACTTACTACCGGGTGTAAACTTACACGAGTAACACGACGGGTGCCACATATGCATGGAGCAGAATGTGCTTTTTATTATGTGTTGTATAGTCTGGTGACCGTGTTTGTCTTTTGTTTGTTTTTCCTTTCGCTACATTGCAAGTTCGTATTTGACTTATTAGTTTGACTCCGGCTCTCTTGTGTAATCGTCACAGGATAACTCATTTTTTTCAGGTTTAGGCCTATTTATGTCTTTTAGTTCCCTAGATTTAACACCAACACAATATCTTTAAAAACTTTTTGTCTTTTCAATAAAAGAAAACTGTAAGGGGTTCCGTAGAACCATGTGTCTCGCCTATGATTGCTGCTGCTAGTGTAAAAGTGTAATATTGACTTAACTTGAAAGTGAGTCCATGATATCAGTAAAATACAGGCTGTTAAAAAAATCAAACTTTCTCATTAAATGCTATTTCTTGGTCTTGATGATTAGCTTCAGTCTAAGTTTCATGACATTTCATGAAGGTTTACAAACGTACGTATATATCAGGTCCAAAAAAATAATCAAAGACTGTCAGTAGTTAAATTGTATGTTAACTGTAAATAAAGTCCATCTGTCATATAGCAGAGACATATATTGTGTACATATATTATGTCTCTGGTCATAGGAATACTCAAAATGAAAATATATTTTCAAACGTATACTATAGTTGTGCTTCAGACATTAAATTATTAAAAATGTTTCTGTCCAAATTTCATAAAGTTCTAGAAAGGCTAAACACAGTTTTTTTTATGTGTAACAAACTTTAACCCAAGACTATATATCTATTTTTGAAATGTAAAAAAAACTAAGTTCATTAATCAGTAAATTATGGGGGAAAATGCTCTAGCATGCAGAGACATATTCTAATACAATTTTATGTTTGTAATATTTGTTGTAAGACCTTTTTTATTTGTCTCTGGCTCTAGACATAGTTTTTTTTGTCATAAACTAAAAAAAACTTAAAGCTCAGCCGTGGTGGATCCAGAACTTTTTGTAAAGGGGGGGGGGGGCGCTGAGTGAACTAAGGGGGCCGCTCCAGTCACGCATCAGTGATTCTTTCCCACGAAAAAAGGGGGGGGGGGGGGGGCGGGCTACTCTGGATCCGCCTATGCTCAGACTGAATCTGAACTTGATTTTAAGTGAGAAAAAAATAAGCCCATTTAGCAGAAAATTACGAGAAAATGAAAATAAACATTTTCAGAAGTTTGCTTAGATACTTTATTATGGTCATCATGATCAAATCTTCTGTCCGAATTTCATCAAAGTCCATGAAGATTTGACATAGTTATTGATGACTGAAAAACTTTAACCTTAGACTAAAAAGGATTTGTATAGTGACACAAATAACTATACAAATCCTTGGACCTAATATGAATGATAACTTAAAAAAATTAAGTTCATTTTGTGATAACGGTACAAAATACTGACGAAAACATGAAACTAAGACTTGTACTTCTTGATTCTGTATTTGGTCATAAAAAGGCTACTGTCCAATTTCATACATGTAGGTTTGACAAAGTTAATGATACATGTCTCATAAAATTTGTATTTGTAAAGTTTCAAGAGAAAGTTTCGTGTTAAAGGAGTTTCGGGACTGAGAGAGAGATATATATAAAAAAAAACATAGGACAAAGACATAACATGAAACAATTTTATTCAAAATTTGGAATATCCCTTTGAAAAAATTTCCTTTGTCACTCGAACTTTACTGTGCTAACGCTAACGTACGCACCTGTCTCTAAAATATTAAATTCCCCGCCTGTTAAAGTGTACGAATATTTTCTCCATTGGTGGAATGATTTTTCCCTACACCAATGAAAACAGGCGTTATATTTAACATTGAATGACACGTCAATTATGTCAATTTCCGGTTGGACATAAACATTTGTTGTGTCGTTGGATCTGCACGCACATTTGGTAAAATTTCTTTATATATTTACTACGACACATTTTGGTACTGGGTTGAATAACTGTTAAATACAATATGTCTTGCCAATTTTACCGGTTTTATGTAAATGTCATATGACGATTTGTTATGGAAAACTCTTGACTGCATAATTCTGAACCTTTATCTACCGATTAATTACGTTAAGATATTGTTGTCATTCTTCTGTTTTCTTTTGATCCTGTCTCATTTCAACATGAATATACTTTTTTGATTGATTCATATATCATGTATAGGAGGGGGTCCTGATCCCGAAATCCCGGGCTTAAAAACATGAAATCCCGAGCTTAAAAACACCCAATCCCTGAGTCCTGATAAAGGTCCTATCCCCCCTCATATAGAACCTCTCTGACCCGAGAATCTTTCCTGCTTGAACTATTGATGTACTACAACAATCACTTTTCCATTGTGGCGTCATATATTTTGTATAACTATTATGATGTCAAAATTTTACGGGAACCTGTGTGAAGTCCAGTAATGGCAGACAAATAGCGATAAGGTGTATTGTATACATGTAGACTACATTGTAGATGAACTACCCTAATTGACCATCTCTTGGTCATTTGACAGAAAACATGTGATAGGTCATTGTGACGTCAGGATATTTGCTTTATTAAGTCCACTTTTTTACGAAAATTAAATACATTGATATACCTTAACCTTATAGCTATTTGTCCATCATAATTAACATTTCAGGACATCACTTAAGGACAGGCAAAAGATACCAATTGAACACTCAAATTCATAGATTGAAAATAAACTGACAACTGAATGCCATGGCTGACAATAAAAAACAGACAAATAATACTAGCATAACTAAGTACACAAGACACAATATAGAAAACCAAATACTAAGCAACACAAACCCCACAAAAATTGGGGTGAACTCAGGTTTTCCGGAAGGGTAAGCCGATCCTGCTCCACGTGCTGCACCCATCATGTTGCTCATGTTATTACAAACCCCGGTAAAGATTTTGTAAAATTTGGACATCTTAATAAAAGCATCTGACCCAAGACGACAAAGGGATTATTATGACATCAAAAGTTCAAGCAGCGCAGATTCTCAGGTCAACTGACCCAGATTTCCAAAATAGATATGGTGTGTAGGAAGATCAGGAAATGAATTATGTTACAGTGTCGATCAATACTGCCAGATGGACTCTTTTGTAATTTTTAGATGTCTTTGACATGTATAAAGTAAAAAATTGATAAAGAAGTGGTCAATATTTCTGATCAGTTTCAATACCTAAACTTTTTTTGTAAAATTAAAAATTCATGTATCGAAAGTCGTAGATATCTTCAATTTTTAATACCTTCAACAATTGAGCTTTAATCCTTGTCTCTTGAGCGGTACATACATGTAACACATGCTTGCAAATCAATTTTCTTCTTTTAATTTATTTAAAAGCTCTTCTACTTATTTAAAGCATTGGTATCTGTCCTATTGTTAAAGACAATACATTCATGTTAATCTGTTATTTGTAAAAGTGATTGGGTTTTTGTGTCATTGAATAAACATCTTATCAATAAATACAATGTACATGTATACCCCACATCTCTTACAAGTGTATTCCTTGAATAATGTTATTTTTTTCTGTTGTTAATTTCTTGTTCTTCCTCATATTGATGATTGATGGTTACATGTTCATTTGTTTACAATTTCTGTTTGCAACGTAATGTTTTTCATCCAAATACAAGTTACATAGTGACGTGTTCATATAAATTATTATCATCAATCACAAAAATACAATACAATTTTTTATACAAAACTCATTTATCATTTTTAAATTGCATAAAATACATGAAAATGATGAAATAAGTTCAAAGTCATTCAGTGACAATAAACAGACTTATAATGTTTTGTAAATATTATAGTTTTTATACAGATCTATATAAACAGCCTGTAAAACTTGAACAATCATAGACATGTTAAATTTAAAGATAGTTTAAATAAATGAGCTGATAAACATGATAAATGTTTGTTGTTATTTAGAATTGTTTATTAATGTTTGGATGGTGGATGAGTGGTCTAAGTAGTCGGACCATTGATTACTAGCTAGTCTACATTGTGAGTTTGAATCCAGCCCAGGTCAGGTGCACTGGACTTCAATCTTAATCGAGTAGGATTGTCTTTTTTCCTATGGAAGGTCATGGTTCTATCAGGGTGCTCTGGTTCCCACCACCATTAAAAACTGACCGCCACGAAATAGTGTTGAAAGTGGCGTTAAACACTGATCAATCAATAATGTTTGGATAATTCTGTAGTAAGCTCATGAGGCTGTCTGTTTTAAATGTACTACAGTACTACCTGTGACTTTATCTTATTAATGGTGGCCATAAAAAATGTGTTCACCATGGTGGCCCTATATGTCCCTGTTGCTTTTTTAATACACAAGGTATTAATCAAAAACTAGTCAAGGATAAAGGGAAATCTTGACTGCATTGAAGTGTTAAAATTATATAACTTACAGGTCATGTGTCTCAGGTAAAATATACATGTGTGTGTTTGTCAAATCTAATAAGTGTGTTTATGACAAGAAATTCAAAAATAAAATGAAATAATAAAACTAGGTGAACAAACAGCTCAAAAAAAATAATTGTCTCATGACTATTAGTTTTGATATTATACCTTTTAAATAATTTTTATTCAATTTAAGTTATTTTTTATATTAAGTATCATTTTCAAATATAATTGCACACATTTACAATGACTGCCTTTTCTAATGAAAAGGTGTTTCTCAAATTAATATTCTTAAATCAAAATTGTTTATTATTGTAGATAGACTGATCTGCATTCAACATTGTTTAACATACATGTTTAAGATTGTCTTTAGGACTAACGCTAAATAAAATTTAGGCAGTTAATTATTTTTCAATTAAATAACAAAGTCATATAAATATTAGAAATATTCATTACAGCAAAATTTGATAATATTTTTATTGTCATATGATATTTTAAACATGATCCATGTTTTAGAGGTTAAGCATTTCTTTTACTTTTTGTTTTTGGGTAAGAAACATTATTATGAGAAGGTAAATAATTTTTATATAGATTATCTCAAAGTTGTTTTGTTAATTTTACAATCAAGGAATAGGTGTTTTCATTGACCTACAAGAGACACTGTTTACATACTCTATCCTTTCTAGGTATTTTATATTGTCCATTATTTTCTAATTTCTAAATTATGACCAAAACTTCTTCCTATTGACACAATCAAGTTTACAGTTTTTATCCTTAGATTTTTCTTTAAATTCATTTTTTATTAAGGACTTTAAAAGTCTTAATTCATTCAAGTCCCTGCAATTATTAACTTTATCTAAAAGGCCTAGGTTGAGTGAAATATTCTTTGCAAATGTATACCAAGAATATGTATCATGCCAGTCCAGCACTTTCAACAATATAATACACTGAAGAAAAAAAATATGATTTAATTAATAGACCATAAAAGTGTCACCATTTTTAGAAGTGCACATTATTTTTTCTGGAGACAAATTTTGAAAGAAATTAACCAAACTGAAAATAACATATTTAATAAATTTCAATTTCTTAAAGTCATAAGAAACCTCAAATTAAAAAAAAATATGCATATGTTTTTTATAACTAAATGGATAGTTTTCATTATACAACTTATGTACATATACTTTTTTCTGATGAAAATTCTTTAATTAGTCCACATTTAGAAGAAGTTTACTTGTATTTAATTGCTTGCTTCCAGCAAGCAATTCGCCGACATATTTTCCGTATGCATAGTGACCCGAGCGTAACCCTCCTCGTAAAAATCCGGTGACCACAATACGCATGGATCTGTCATTGAAATAAACAAATATCTGATTATACATGTTAAACACGTGCTCAATACCCATGCTTTTTGTGATTTGTTTACTATAAGGTGACAATCGGTAAAACTCGGCTTCAAAACACGGCATTTAATGAGCAGCCATATTTGTTAAATCATAACAAACAGAGAGAAAAAAAATTGACGATTATATGATATATTTGCGAAAATAATGATAAAATCGTGCACAGATGACTAAGTTTATGATGTATACATGCATTGGTTCAAGAATTGGACAAACATTATTTTTCACCACTCACTCGTTTCATATGACTTTAAAATAATTTCTTTTCATAAGATTCACTTTATTCAGAGATAAGAACATTTTTCATTATGATTAGCATTTTCAATGAGCTTTTATCAAAATTTGATGATAACTAAGTGGGCATTTGGAAAATAAGTCTTTTCAGTGATTGTTTGTGCACATCTCTTGTTTTGAGATTTGAAAATTTTTTAGATAAACAAAATTAGTTTTTTTCCTAAACCATATAATGAAACTTGTAGTTTTCCTGAATAATATTAGATGTTATTAAAATTTATTGTAAAAGGATTGATATTGATCATCTTATTTTGTTAAGAAACCGACTTGTTTAATACTTTAATTTTTTATTTGCATGATTAAGAGTTATTATTAATAGTAATAACTCATTTAATAATGCTAACAAACAATTGAATACAATGTACATCATGTATATTTATATAAACCTTTTACTTAAAAAAACAATTATTAAAAGTCTGTTTATTTCAAATGCTAGTCAATAACTTTATCTTTGACTTTTTGCCATTTCTACTCAAGATTCTTACCAAGAAGAAATTAAAAGAATAAGAAACAAAAAAGTAATGAAAAAAACCCATACTAAAATGAATTTTTTTTTTTTTTTAAATAACATTAAAACAAAAAAACAAGTAATAAATTAAACAGACTAAAACAATATTTTATTCTACATTTTCAAAAAAAGGTAAAATGTCAATTTTAAAAGAAACCTGAGTTACCTGTACAGGTAAATTTTAATGAAACATACCAGCTGAAAACTTCAACCCTAATTGATTTTAACAGGTAACAGAATGAGATAAAAATCTACCTATGTTTTATGACCCCCAATAAATGGCCAACATCTCAAGATTGAATACCCCAATAAATGTTCACCATTGGATGTTGACCATGCAAGAGGGTGGACATAACTAAGAGGATGTCACAGGCTGTACTGTACATGAATTAATGAATATTAAATTCAACCATGATTTAGAATATGTTATTCATGTTATTAGGACACCTGTTTTAAATCGGTGGGACATATTATCCAACAAGTAAAACTGGCAGCCACGAAAGTGGTTTAAAATACTAATCAATCAATCAATCTGTGTGTTCATGGTGTTAATCTGAATTTTTTTGGTGATATTCTTCAAGATAAAATTTTAGGACTGCTTACCAATATATTTTTTTTGGTATTTTATGACAAAACATAATTTATAACCTTAAATCAGGGTACTCGCTAAGGATTTTTGAAGGCGAGTCCAGGGACTCATCATTTTTGGGTATGATGAGTCCAACAGTAAGAAGAAAATATTTTATTGCAATATAAAGTAATATTTTAGTCCCAATTTCCTAACAGAGCAATGAAATGAAATCAAATTCAAATCACTTTTAAACTTTTGCTATAAAATGATGATATTTGTGTTTAACTGTATTCAGTTTATACAAAATATTTCAATCTTGATGCATCTGTGGACTCACCAGTTTTGAAAATGGTGAGTCCAGACAGATTTTGATGAGTCCAGGACTCATGGTCTCACCTTAGTGAGAACCCTGTTAAATATATTATTATTACTGTTGTTTCAGATAAAGATGAAGAAAGTTTTAGGACTATTAATTATTGGTATATCATTGTATGGTATTGTCTGTCCACCGGTCAAACCTGATGCAAAGCCAGAAGAAGGGGGCTCAGAAACACAAGATGAGGTAAGAACTGGTTTGAATGGATGTATGGATAGATAGATTGGTGTTTAATATCCAGATGCAAATATTAAGACTAATAATTAAATTTGGATATTTCATAGAGACGACAACCCTACCAAAGAGCAGATAATAGCTGAAAGGCCACCAATGGGTCTTCAAAAAGATGACATTCACACTTCAATGTTCATCATTGTTATCTAGAGTCAAATTCTACTAGGTTAATTTATTTAAGCCATTGCATTTATATTTCTTATACAATGGAGATACATGTGTATGGACATACATTTTTAGGGAACATGTGAATTTATGAAAGGCCCATCAGCTTTACATGAATAATGTATTTTTTTAAGGTTCTTCCAAATAGTGATTATAATTAGTGTGTATGATCTCACTTGCCCAGTTTATAATTAGTGTGTATGATCTCACTTGCCCAGTTTATAATTAGTGTGTATGATCTCACTTGCCCAGTTATGAACTCCTGTCATTATGTTTGAATCTTGTTGTATTTTTCTTAGAGAAGCATAAATTTATACATGCTAATTGTATTGTAGCTTCCAGTATTAGAAACTGACATGGAGGAGGTATTTTGGGGGGAAATTTTACACTTAAATTTTGTTATCCATCACACACTCTGCCAAAAGTGGCAATTTACAGCTGAAACCATAAAAGTGTTGACAAATTTTCTTGCAAGTTGTCATTTCTGTTTTAATTTGATTAAAGAGTTGTTTTAAAAAGATATTAACGATTAAGTGTAAAAAGAAACATTCTCTGACAATAACATTATATTGCTCAGGTGAGTTTACACCTGCTAATTCTAGTGTAAACTCATCAAGCAATATAATATTATTGATTAAAATACCAAACACATGTTGTATTTTTTTTGCCTTGTACATACATGTACATGTAGCTACATGTGTGGTTAATAATGCAAATTGAAAGACCAGTTGCAAGAAAATTATCAAATACTTTTATGAGTTTGGGGGTTTAAAAAATTTATCCATTCCATGCACTTCCAGATCTATATTATAGAAATTTGACCCTTACTTCCAGGAAAGTGGTCTTAGCGCATTTAAACTTATCTTTTCAAATTCATGTACAAAATATAAAGCTTAATTAGTATTAGATTTTTATTGGGGTCTTTGTCTCATGAATTTGCCTTCTTTAGCTCAGTAGCTCTTGAATTCCCTCAAATCCTGAGAATGAGCCATGATAGATTAGCATTAGATTAATATTATAGAACATGACCAAATATAAACAAAGACAGAAGGTGTTTAATCTAGTTTATACATAAAGAGGAGGAACAATTGCCATATGGTCTTGACTTTAGGATTGCAAACATTTTTGTGTCCACACACTAAAAGTTTTGTATTAATTATTTTTTAAACACATAAGTTACTTAACAATTATAATTCAGGGTTCTGCCTAAGAATTTTGAAGGCAAGTCCAAGGACTCTTGTTTTGTACAGCCAGTATATAATTCATCATTTTAGTCTCTGACAAAACCTTAACAGAGCCAGGAAGTGACATCAAATTTAGATTATTTTTAAACATCTTGCATAAGTCTTTTCAGCAGGGCAACTGTAGAAATGATTGGTAAAAAAAGATAAGAAGGCATAGGTCTGATTGTGTCTTACAATGTATATCCATTTTAAGGAATTATTCTACAGTTTTAGGGTTCAAGAGTAAAAAAAACCCTATTCTATAAGTTTAAGGACCTCAATATTTTGACAACCACCTATCATTGCCTATTTCTATCACCAATACACATATTATGGGATGCACATATATTAACACACAAGCTTTTATCAAACCAATTGTATAACATTCGGATGTGCCATTTCATATTATTATTATTTGTAAATCTCATATTTTTTTAATATTAATTATTAAGTTTAACAAAAATGTAAGTAGAAAACTGTCAATTTCTATATGGTTTTACATATATTGACAATTTCCTGGTGAGGTTCTTGAGGTTTTATTATGATGATTTACGCTTTCCCTCTACCGGTATGTCCTTCTTCCTGTAACTGTTCTTGTTTTCTCCTTTTTATGTACATATTCTTTTAGGCCTGATATAAACAGATAAGTTAGTTTCTGGTCTCCTATTTGGCCTAAAGCTATTGTGATTTTTTTCCTATTGGTTTCTAGGCTTTCTTGCTACAAAATTTGAAGAAGGTGAAACCCACTATTGGTTTAGATGTTCAGTCAGGTCACAAGTAACAACATGTTCTTCATGATGTTTTCCTGCTATATTAGGGTTCCAGTTATGTTCTGTTGCATCAGAAATGTTAGAAAATTAATAAATATTAAAAACAAGAGAGTTAATATAAAATTGAGAATGGAAATGGGGAATGTATCAAAGAGACAACAACCCGACCATAGAAAAAACAACAGCAGAAGGTCACCAACAGGTCTTCAATGTAACGAGAAATTCCTCGTATCTTTATGTTAATATAAAATACAGAAGTACTCTTGGTACCATACAAATTTTAAAGACAAATGAAAGAGCTGATTGTATAAAACTTTTTTTTTACGCTTTTTGAAGTGTTCCATACTTGCATTAATTATGGTTAAGGTTCTTATTATAATTCATTTTCCCATTGGTTTCAGGACCTATTCCTAAGAAAAGGTTATATAGGAAATAAGTATTTTATATGTAAATGAATTTAAGTATTACTTGTAGGTATTTTCACTTTTTGCTTTCCTCGAATTCTATTGCAATTGTTATACTTTCTGCTGCACACTCCCTTACACACTTTTATTGATAAATCTTTGGTATATGGGTTTTCAAAAACATGGTTCTATACAAACGGTGAAAAGTTATCATTTAAAATTTTTGATGAAGTGACTAAAATATTTCTAATTCTACAAAATGTACCAATATTATTCTGACCTTTTTTGGCCTTTTTTTTGTTGGAGTTTTTTTTAAGAAAAAAATTGTGGATATTTATAGAACAGATAATCACTATTTTTCCTCACATTCTGTTGATTTTTATTCAATTGCGATTCTTTAAATACTTAAATTTAATTCTGATTACAAAATAATGAAGATTTTTGTTAATATTTTTATTGTTCATCTTTTCAGGACACTGGCTTAGAATATGACCGTTACCTGAAGGAGGTAGTGATGGCTCTGGAAGAAGATCCAGACTTTAGAAAGAAATTAGAAGAAACAAATGCAACAGATATAAAGGTACAGTACAGGACGATTTGGAATTATTTAAAAAATGTTTGAGCAACACCAACCAAAGACTAAGGCCCAAAATAAAATAATGTTTGTTTCCCCAATCCCAACCGACCCTGCGAAAACAGTGTAACTCATAAAATTTTATTGTCAAAACTAAGTTGAATATTATTTGATTAATTTTTTAGATTTTCAGGCTTGCCAGATTGTCTGATATTGTTCAATCTTATTGAAAACATATATTTATTTCCCTATTTACCTACCCACAACTGACTTGGCAGGGTGGGTTGGGGAAGCAAATAATATATTAAATTAGGCCTAATGTGATATATTATTGTTCTCAAATTATTGTAAAAAAAAAAGGGGAAAGATGCCAGAGGCCAAAGGAACATTCAAACTCATAAGTTGAAAAAAAACTGACAATGCAATGGCTTAAAAAGAGAAAGACAAACCGACAGCAATAGTACACAAAAAAGAACAAAGAAAACTTTTAACAGAGCAACACGCAACCCCATCCCTCTAAAAAAACCAACAAAATACTGGGTTATAACAGGTTTTCCAGAAGGGTAAGCTAATTCTGCTCCACATGTCACTGGACAAATTATTATTGTTTTTCATTTATTTATTATACTGTGGATTCATTATTATTCGTTGGATACCAATTTTCGTGGGTACAGGTGAACCACGAATTCAAATGTTCAACGAAACATATTTTAATAGGCATTGTATACAGAGATTGCTAAAACCACGAAATCAAATATCCACGAATTTGCTAGTTTTCAGCAATCCACGAAAATTGATACCCACGAAAATAAATGAATCCACAGTATATTTTTTTTTATTTACTTTCAGAACGGAAAAATATCAATGCATCTAGAAATGGTAGCTCACGGCATTAGAGAAAGATTGGATGAAATTAAAAGACGTGAAGTCGACAGATTAAGAATTTTAGCGAGAGAAAAAATGAAAACAATGAATGGTATGGATGTCTTTCATTACATATCGATTCATGGAGGTATGATTTTCAAATTTCAGATTTTCCTGATGCTGCTGCTGCTGTCTTTCCTAACTTGTAGTGGGTATTACTTATCATATCACCATAGTAACAAGTGTAAACAATATATGTTGTATCTGAAACTGAGGCTAGTGTTTCATTTATCTAAAATAAAATAAAAATATGTGCAGTTAGCATGTACATGTTTATAGATTCCTAAAAAGTAGATTACTACCCTCAGGTCCATAAAAAAGTGAAATGTAAGAAAATATGCATTTTTCAATCATGATCATGCAAGACTCAAGATCTTTAAACACCTCTTTATTTGTAGTGCATTACTGAATATTGTAAAAACTGGCAAACTTTTGAAAGTTCAAAACATCATTTTGATAATAATCAAAGCCTGAATTGTAAAATCAAAAGTTGTCTGACAATTTAAAGAGACGCAAGCCTTCATTTTCGAGACACAACTTTTGTACTTATATATAAAGCTTCCTTAACAAAAAAATTAGATCAACATCATTTTTGTTATCCAGTGATTAAATCAAATTATGTGCAATTATTTTATTAGATATTGTAAGGTTAATCCGTTATTAAACATTTGCCTTTTTGAATCACACAGTTGGAATTTTATAAATTTTATTTTTGAGTTTTTGTACAGTTTGTATGTATACAAACAGTAACCCCTTTAGAACAAGTAAAGATGTGTCTGTTTTCATTTTGACAAAAAAAAACAATTAGGGATATTCAAAATATGCTGGCTAGAATTGTGTTTGTAAATAAATTTGCTCTTCATATTTGAAAATTGTAGGTAATTAAGCTTGTTGCTAGTAAATATTAAATGTATTCATTCAGTAAAATATATCTTCAATTAATTGTTGTAGCTTTAGTTCTATTGTGATATGATTAACTTATATACACACATGGTGGTTCAGAGAGAAAATCACTCAGGCTGGTGTTAAGTGAAACAGTGAAAACAGAGTGATAGTCTGTGATTGTGGGTGAATCACTCTGTATACCTGATATGCTACATTTATTCATAAATCTTTAGTTTTCACCCTAAATCACCAGCAATCACACTTTTTACGGTAAAACTCGGTGATTTCTTTTACCACCTACTAGTGATTTTTTGAAGAACCAGCATGGTTGTACTGTAATTCACTTACCATTCTTTTCTATTATTTGCAGTGTAGTCACCACCATTTGAGTAGTTTGCAGAACAAATTATGATGAAATCAAATTTTAATTTGAGATGTTACACTGTGTTTAAAACCCATTGCAGTTTATTATCTGGTAGATCAGTTGTTTGACGGACTCTTATGTCGCTCACCCCCAAGTTTAGATTAAATAAATGCTGTGAACATTTTCATGGTGATTTTTATCAGTTAGACTATAAAAATATTTAGTCTACCCATTAGAAAAAGTGCTTAAAACAATTTAATTCTGTCTTATCAGATAAGGAATTTTCAGTGTATTTTTAAATGAGGTGTAACATCTTGAAATTTCAGTGGTGTTTTTTAATGCTGTGTAATTTTTAATAGTACTCTTATAACCATCATTTTTGCATCTTTTTTTTAAATTTCATGGTATCATTTTAATGGATAATGTTCTTGGGTACTTTGCAAGTGCATAACATGAAATTGATTTTTAAGAAGTTTTTTCATCATGCTCTCAATTGCATAGAAATTGGAATTAATGATTGTTCTTTTATATTAACCCCAAATAATGATTTTACATATATTTACCAATTAACTGTTTATATTAATCAGTTACTAATTGAAATACTGTATCTATTAATTGATAATAGTGTATAGATATTTATTGGTCATGAAATAGGAAATATTTTTTGGGGAAAGTTATTTTATCCAATGTTAACTACCATTTGTCATGTTGATATTAAGACAAGGATTATTCACAAATAATCATTTTTTTACCAGATTAAAAAGGCTTTATCCAAAAAAAAATTAAAAAAAAATCTGTATTTATTCTGCAAAGTATCAGTGTTATAACAATCACAGAATTTTGTAGTTGTCCAACACATAAAGATTATCAGAGAAATATGTTTTCCAAAACAAACAGTCATGCTGGTTCTTGACAGAAAATTATTTTTATTATATTTAAGGAAATATAACAATATTCAATTGTAAAAAATGGCTAACAGCTGCAAAATAATTCATGTTTTTCACACTCAATTACTTTGTTACATTTTAGAACTCTTAAAACATATTTCTCTGATGTTTGTTACACAACAGGGAACATATTTTGAACACATTTCTCAGTTTGTTTTTTTTACACAATGGGGAACATTTATTGATTTGATTTTTAATGTGTGAACAATCTATTAGTGATAATTCAACTGAAATAAGTACATTTTCTTTATAACTGTGAAACTTTAAGGAACAGATGTTTTTGAATACATTTTGATTCAAAAATGTAATGCATCATTGGTAGAATAAAGGTTCTTGTTTTCAATGATTAATAAAGTTTTGATTAATGATTAATTTATTGAAGAATAAAGGTTACCAATATTGATAAACAATTCTGCAACTGCAACGTTGTTGATTAATGCATGCATGCACTTTATGTTATAAATTTATTCATATGACATAGGTAAATGTCATGTGGAAACATTCCCATTGAGAGAATAAAAATTCAAGTTTGAACTGTTGTGATCTGAATTTTGTAAAAAACAAAATCACATATTTAAAAACATTAATTTTCAGATTTTTCAAAATGCATGTTAAATATATATTCACTATGAAATCTATAATTAGCTTCGTCTTATTATTTTTACATTTGGTTTTTATATGAAATATAATAAGCTTATGCTTTAATAGATGAATAGTGTAGTTTGGGATTATACTTCTAGTAAGGATTAGTTTTACCTGTGGTGGTGAAAAATGTTTTCCAATAGATGATATAAGACCTAAAAAAAAAATGGGAGTTATCTACCCTTATACAAGTTAATTATAAATATAAATTAAAATTGAGAAAGGAAATGGTGAATATGTCAAAGCGACAACCACCCGACCATAGAGCAAACAACAGCCGAAGGCAACCAATGGGTCTTCAATGTAGCGAGAATTCCCGCACCCGTAGGTGTCCTTCAGCTGGCCCCTATGTTTGTTTATTTTGATATTAAGTTACTTCTCTTTCGAAAAGAGAAAAGTGCAGGTACTTGGACATCAGATTGATTGTGTTGATATTGTATTTTACATATTTCATTGATAAAGTTTCAAAATTTTCTATCTAATTTTTTTCAGAATTCAATTTTAGAATTAATATTAACATCGTTCCTTTTTAATGATACTTTCTCTACTAATTTACATGCCATATTAAATGATATGATTATTTCAATGCTACTAACCAAAAATTATAACATGTATAATGCAGATGATTTTAAACAGGTTATATATATCTAATACACTACATTGTACACATAACAACCTCTTTAAACATGTTAAAGCAAATACTGATTGTTGATGATGGACACCTTTGACTTATAGTTGTGAACTTTTTAAACATTGTGACTTGAATGGAGAGTTGTCTCATTGACACTCATAACACATCTTTTTATTTATACAATGACACTATATTTGTGTTATATTTCAACTGGGAAAAGTCAAGAAATTTAGGGGGTAGACCTTGGTTCAGGGAGATAACTCTTTAAATCAGTTAAGCGTTTGTAAAAGACAAGTTCATCAATGTATTTTAAGCATTTACCTGAAACAGATTGAAAATAAACTATGCAACCTAGAAGCTTAGAATATGTTTTTGAAAATGGTTGACACAAACGTACTGATGATTTTAAGAGTTATTTCCCTTAACCTAGGTCTACCTCCTTAAATTGTTCCCAAAAATTAGTTGGTTTACAGTATTAATTCATATCACCAGCAGTCACCCTATATCACTGATTTACTAAACACCACTTTTAAGTACATCACTTTAGATGTACTGTATTATTCTTTTATCAGTATGTCAATCAATAATTATTATTATGCTTTATCTACTGACTATATAGGTATACAGAAAATTGATGAGAGAATATTGCACCATTTGGATGTTAAAAATCCACACAGTTTTGAGGCTAAAGATTTGGAAAAGCTTATCGTTAAGGTACGTGTTGAAACATTAAAATGATTGCTTGATCAACATTAGACATCATAAAAGAAGCACTAACAAAATTTTAGTTCCTTATCATGATTGTCCTAAAAATAAGGTTTTTGAGAATATAATTTTTGTTGATTGAATATTATATATTCGTTGATGCCTGATTTTGTGGTTTTGCCAATGTCTGTGTACGATTCTTTGAAAAATTTGTTAATTCTTGAATACATTTGTGGTTCATATATATACACAATAAATTCAATCTTGTATCATGCACACTGAGATATGTATTGTAATATACAAAACTCTGAAAGTTTTTGAAATTTCCATGATATGTGAAGAAATGATAAAAGGGGTTTACCGTCTACATTTTAAAGTGGTTTTGCCCAAATATACAATTCAACAGCCTAATTTTACTTAATCCCATGTTTAGAAAAAAAATGAATACAAAATCTTCACTAATTTTTCAATCGAATTTTATATGCAAAGTCCTATGGTCATATGATTACAGAACAGAAAGAGCACTTCCTCACTTTAGATTGAACACATTGACCATTAAAGAAATATTTTGTCTGTGTCTATTCACAACATGAAATGGTTTAGATGACAAACTGAACCAAATCTATTGTATCAGACTAAAAACAGATTGATAACTCTTTAAATAGTGTCAAAAGCATAATACATTTGAGAATGGAAATGGGGAGTATGTCAATTTAACCAGCAGGCAACAACCAGACCAAAGAGCAGAAAACAGTCGAAGGCAACCAATGGGTTTTCAGCACAGCAAGAAAAACCCGCCACGGGAGGCATGCTTCAGCTGGCCCCTAAACAAAAATGTTTACTATTTCAGCAATGTTTAGTGATAATGGACTTCATACTCAAACCAAAATTAAAAATCATGCAAGAATAACATGGGCCTGAGGCACCTGACTTGGGACAGGTGCAAAAATGTGGCCAGGTTAAACATGTTTTTTTTAGATCTCTACCCATCCCCCATACCTCTAGCCAATGTAGAAAAAACAAACACAGCAATATGCACGTAAAACTCAGTTTTAATAATTGGGTTAATTGATATATTTTATTATGTGCTTTCAGGCTACAACAGATTTGGATGAATTAGACAAGAAACGTAAAGAAGAGTTCAAGGAATATGAAATGCAAAAGGAACATGAAAGAAAAGATTATCTAAAGACTCTACCAGAAGAAGAAAAGAAAAAAGCAGAAGAAAAACATTTAGAAATGGAGAAAAAGCATCAAGACCATCCTAAACTTCATCACCCTGTAAGAACAAAATGTTGTTATTTAATATGCAACATATCACATTTAGATCAAGATTCAAAATCACTTATTATTACGTCCATCACCCTTGAAGATTTGTTAAGAAAAATAGTATTGTTATTTTTTTAATTGTTCGACCCCGTATGACAGTCTTTTTTTCGATCCCATTCCTCCAATTATCCAAATATTTTTTTTTCAATGATCTGCATTTGAATGAACACAATATTTAATATTAATTTCAAAGATAGATGATGAAAATTTTGATACTGTTTAAACATTTTTTAATTGAACAGTTTATATTTTAGAGCTAATTTACATAAATTAGTTTGATTTAAGGGATCATAAACGGGGAAAAGAATGATGCAAAACTTAATAAGGTGTGAAATGGTTGGCCCCATAATTCATGAAATATAAACCCCATAAAAATATACCAAAGATGTGATCTGTAATGTCAAATTCTGTCTGATTTCATTCTCCCTTGATGGAATTTATTCTGGAACATTGAACTGTGTGCATTATGGGCACATACATCAGTGCTTGTTTGGAAGAGGAAGGTTTTCAAGTCGTGATCATTTTGTTTTTGTTTTTGTTTTAACCATTCAATTATCATTTATATATTCAATTTTCAACACCTTAATTTGCTTTAATATTAAAACAATTTAGATCTTTTAGCAATTTTATTACCCATTATTCTTAAATAACCATACTTTTAGAAATTTATTTTCTCTAGGTAACTGGAGTGTTGTCTCATTGTAAACATACCGCATCTTCTTATTTTTATTAAAAAAAAAATGTTCTGTTAAAACTAAAAGATTGCATTCATGCTCATTGCAATCAAAAGTCATATGGGACTGGCTTGGCAGCTATTACATTCTAATCTTTATCACTTCTTCAGATAATATTCTAAATGTATCAATAAAATATACACAGACATTCAAGATACACAAAAAACAAAGATGTATAACCATACTTGTTAAAAAAAGAACAAATGTTATGTGTGGTGTATTAATCAAGTATCTTTTCTAAAAATATCAATGATGTTGTTGTTAAAGTTGTACTGTAAATTCAGAAATTATTGCATGCATTGATTATCACGATTTTGTTATTTTAGACTAAAATGTGATTTTAACTTTTGTGATATAGAGAAAAATACTGTTTAGTTCATATAAAAATTCTAAATGTGAGTACAAATTATTGCGATTATAACCCTGTTGCATTTTTCACAATAATAAAACCTCGCAATAATTTCTGAATTTACAGTATATGGAATTGGAGTTAATTACCTTTGTCCATAATTGTAGTTGAACTTTTCAATGGTTAAATAATAAAATGTTTAATTTATAGTTCCCACTGTAAAACTAATGCTATCTTTACCATTCAGTACTCACAAGGACTTTGATGGAAGTGATCCAGCTGAAAAAAACTGTAATTTTTCTTCAATATTGAATCATTTTCAGGGTAGCAAAGCACAGCTTGAAGATGTGTGGGAAAAGAATGATGAGATGGATAGAGACAATTTTAATCCTAAAACTTTCTTCATGATGCATGGTATGATCCTTGTTTGTCACAATTAACAATTCGTTTCTTTCTACGTAGAATTCGATGGGAGAAAACTGTCTGCATGTGCTTGTTTTCATGATATTTCAAAAGTTCACTAAAAAAAAAAACCAGTATATTCAGTTCAAAAAAGGAGATATATTTAATTTCTTTATCAATTCTATTGTTAAATTAGAAGCATTTTCAGTGGAAATGTGATTCTATAAATAGATAAGATATAAAAAGGATAAAAAGTGGAAATGTGATTCTATAAATAGATAAGATATAAAAAGGATATAAATAGATTTAGAAGTTTATTACTGAAATTATGACTTAATCGTAATTGATTATTTAAGAGGATTTTTGGGGTTCTTGTCTCATTGGCATCAACCCCATGTCTCCTTTACATCAAACAAACAGAAGCAGGCTCATAGAGCTAGGGTCATTTAAGGGGGGTAGACCTTGGTTCAGGGAGATAACTCTTTAAATCAGTTAAGCGTTTGTAAAAGTCAAGTTCATCAATGTATTTTAAGCATTTACCTGAAACAGATTGAAAATAATCTATGTAACCTAGAAGCTTAGAATATATTTTTGAAAATGGTTGACACAAACGTACTGATGATTTTTAGAGTTATTTCCCTTAACCTAGGTCTACCTCCTTAAACTGCCTTTGCTGTCGAATCAGTGAAATCATGACAATAAGCAATATGCATAATGTTTTCTCTCTCCAGCATAACTAACAAAGGACAGGATTTTTTATACACCCTTTATCCCCATAATCCTCAAGAGTATTAGTAACATATTTTCTAATTACCATAGGGAAGTAAAGACCAACTAGAGGAAGTATGGGAGAAAAAAGATCATTTAGACCCAAATGATTTTGAACCCAAAACATTCTTCCAGATGCACGGTATGGATTAGGATAAACTAATTATTAATGGTTATGGAGTAGTTTTAGAATTGGGTTTTAAATAGTTTTGAATAGTTGTAGGGAGGTTTTGGAATTGATACTAGAACTTTAATTGTACAACTGAGGCCTCAGTGGCTAAGTGGTCTTAGAAGTTCAACTACTGTAATCACTAGCCAGTCAACCCTGAGGTTAGATTTTGAACCCTGCTTGTGCGGGTGCACTCCAGTCCAATCTTAATTGACTTGGATTTTTAGTTTTCCTATCGAAGGTTGGTGGTTTTCTCTGGCCACTCTGGCATCCTCTACTCATAAAAACTGACTGCCACGAAATAGCCCAAAAGTGGTGCTTAAAAGTGGCGTTAATACACAAACAATCAATCAATTAATTATACAACTGATCAAGTGATTGCTATGATACAGATTCAAAATTAGATGACACTATAATTGAGTGTCTGGTTAGGGGTTTCATATCTGTATTCTTTGTCCTTTCCCTCCTTTATATTTTTGGAACCTGTTATTCTCTATTTTCTTTAATTCTTTTGCCATATTTGATCTTTATTCTTCATTTTTCTACCCTTTACCTGAGTATTTTGACCAGTAGCCTTCAATCAATAAAACACACCCAGAACCCCATATGATGATTGCAATATTATGTAAACATATGAACAAAATTTGGATTATTATTACCTACATTATGGGATATATGACTGAAAGAAAATATGTGTAATATGTTAATGAGACAATAACATACCAAAACTATCTCTTCAAGTCATCATATAGGCCACAGCCCACAATTAATTCCTCTCTTAGTTTTTATAACGTTTTGTCACATTAAAAAAATTACCTGCTTTTTTTGACAAATCTTTTGTGTGTTTAATGTACAGTTCAAGTTCAAGTTCAAAAATATATCCAACTTCAAAAAATTTCATGTTTACATCTTACAAATTTAGCCAATACACATCCATATCCCTATAAACAAGACAAAAATGTCAGAAAACTGTAAATATTACCTCTTGCACTCTTTTTATATCAAAATCAGTTCAAATAAAGCATCCAAAAATTTATTTCAGCCTCATATTTCATTTCACCCCATAAAAACTAAGAAATGTATGAAATTCAGAGAGAGGGAAAGAAAGAAATTAAAGAAAAAATGCACTTTAATAAAAGGCAACTATATCGTGGACAATGAATGACAAGCAAAGTCATTGATTGTGGTCTGGGGCCTACATGTATGTTTCATAATACCTATTGAATATGTTTTTTAAAAACTCTAAATTAATGCAAATATTTATACTGAACACCTTATCATATCCAGTTTCTTGCAATAGTTTAGTTTGAAATTTAATTCTATTCAAATCCTTATGAATAGTTGATGACATCTTTAACCAATCACAACATTTTTGATGTACACTTTTGAAAATATTACCAAAGATACATTAAATTTTGAAACTGCAAATTTTGCAATAGACAAAACAAACATTAAGACATGATGTAATATAAGAAAGAAGATGTGGTATGATTGCCAATGAGACAACTATCCACAAAAGACCAAAATGACACAGACATTAACAACTATAGGTCACCGTACGGCCTTCAACAATGAGCAAAGCCCATACCGCATAGTCAGCTTTAAAAGGCCCAGATAAGACTAGCCTGGCATAGGTGATTTGAAACATTTAAAAAAGTTCTGGTTCATGTAAAGGTATGACATAATGCTTTCAATTTACAGATATAAATGGAGATGGATTCTTAGATGAGGAAGAAGTTGAAGCATTATTTCAGAAAGAGGTATGTCTTCAACTGATTAGACTTTTCATATTCTCATAAAAACTATATTGTTTTTTTTTCTCATTTGAAAGGATAAGAATAAAACACATAGAAACCAGGCTTAGAATTATGTTTGCCAGACGCATGTTTCATTTACCAAAAAATTGGTCAGTGACGCTCGAATAAAAAAAAGTTGAAAAGGCCAATTAAAGTACGAAGTTTAATAGCATTGAGGATCGACAAATTCTGAAACTTATTCTATGGTGTATTTTTCCTTCATTTAAGGTGGTAGACCTTGGTTCAGGGAGATAACTCTTTAAATCAGTTATGTGTTTGTTAAAGTCAAGTTTCATCAATGTTTTTCAAGCATTTACCTGAAACAGATTGGAAATAATCTATGTAACCTAGAAGCTTAGAATATATTTATGAAAACGGTTGACACAAACGTACTGATGATTTTAAGAGTTATTTCCCTTAACCTAGGTCTACCTCCTTAAAAGCATAAGTTTGAGCAAAGTTTAAATGTTCCGCTAATGATTGACTTTGTAAAATACAGAAAATTATGGTATTGCAGCAAACATAAACAAAAAAATGTTCAACTCATATTTTGGTCAGTTGAATGTATTTATAAAACTTTCATTGGTATTATTAAACTCTTTGTATTGAATTTGTTAATAAGGTTGCAATGGTACATGTTATATTGAAAAAAAAAATGTTTTCCTAGCTTGATCAAGTATATGATCCAAATGCCCCAGAAGATGACATGAACGAGAGATACGAGGAGATGAACCGTATGAGGGAACATGTCATGAACGAGTTGGACAAAGACAAGGATAAGTTGGTCAGTAAGGAGGAGTTCTTGCAATACACAGCCAGCAATGACTTTAACAAGGATGAGCCATGGGATGTAAGCAATTATATAGGTCAAACTGATAGATACAAGCAAGTGCTCACTATGTTCAATTAGACTAAATTTGATCACACTAGAAAAAAATCATTTTATTTACTTGGGTAACAATTCCTCATTTCCATTCTCAATTTCAATCATACTCTGGTAACAATATTTCAAAAGTAAAACATTCAAGTCCAATTTTTTGTCTCGCCTTATAGGAGTCTAAAAAGCCAGACATAGGTGTGCTGTTTTAAATTAATTTGACTGGTTTAATTTTCATAAAGTTTGAAAAAAATATTAACTTTGACCCTTTGACAAAAAAACTTGAACCACACATTTTATCGAAAAAATTTCATTGGATATATATATATAGCAGTTTGACAATTACTAATTTTGATCATTAAGAAGCTTAATATTTCTTTAACAATAGAACATGATTTAAACATTCAGCAGAGTTATCTCCCTGTTGTGTGATGTATAACTTTAAATATTATATTTTTCTTACAGACTATTGATCAGAACAAAGAGTATACAGACGAGGAATATCAACAATATGAAAAAATGTTAATGGAAGAAGAAATGAAAAGACGACAACAAGGATCTTTTGATTCTCATGCTCAACCAGGAATGGTTGTAAGTAGAACTTTCAGTTTAAAACTCAATGTTGACTGGTTGTAGAAGGAATATGGGTACAATTACATGAATACTTTTACTGCAATTGCATGAATACTTTTACTGCAATAAGATGAATATTTTTACTGAATACTTTTACTGCAATAAGATGAATACTTTTACTGAATACTTTTACTGCAATTTCATGAATACTTTTACTGAATACTTTTACTGCAATAAGATGAATACTTTTACTGAATACTTTTACTGCAATTGCATGAATACTTATACTGCAATAAGATGAATACTTTTACTGAATACTTTTACTGCAATTACATGAAAACTAAAATTGAAATTTTATAGATGCAGCCACCACATGATCAGAATGTAGATCACATGCAAATGCAGCAACAACATCATCAACAACAGCAACAGCAGCAGGTACATCCAAATCCTGATGCTGCTCTTCACTTCCAACAACAGGCTCAAATGAACCAACAACAGATGCACAACCAACAGCAAGGTCAAATGAACCAACAGCAAATGCACAACCAACAACAAATGGCAGCTCAGCAACATCAACAGCAGATGGCAGCACAACAGCATCAGGAACAAATGGCTGCACAACATAATCAGCAGCAGATAAATGCACAGCAACAAGCACAAATGGGTGGGCAACAACAAGGTGGGCAATCTAACCAGTACCAACAAGGTATGCCTGCTCAGCAACAACAACAGGTACCAGTTCATCAACAACAGCAGGTACCAGTTCATCAACAGCAGCAACAACAGGTACCAGTTCATCAACAGCAGCAACAGCAGGTACCAGTTCAACAACAACAACATCAACAGGTTCCAGTACAAAATGTAGGACAACAACATGCACAAAATATTCAACCAGTAGTGGGACAAGATCAGGTCAGTTTTGAGATAAGCATAATTCCAACTTAATTATAATCAACTGCCATCAAGGTGGCCAAGTGTTCTCAGTAGTTCTACTACTGTAATCACTAGCCAGTCAACAATGAGGTTATGAGTTGGAAACCTTCTTAGGCAGGTGCACTCAACTCCAATCTAAATTAAATAGGATTGTAGATTTCTTATCAAAGGTCAGTGGTTTTATCTTGGTACTCCTGCTTAACAAGATGCCAAATGACCAGAAACTTTCAACTGTAGGACACTGTGTGGCCTTCAACAATGATGAAACATGTTAACAAGATCTCAACCCTCCCTCTAACCTGGGACAGTGTGTAACAGTACAACATAAGAAGGAACTATATAAATTAGTTGAAAAAGACTTAACTCATCAGAAGGATACAAATAGAAATACATCTAACAAAAACACAGAGTGGATGGAGCAACATTCTTGTTTTTCCCAACATCAAAAAGACATGTAGTACAAATCTGAGAGTACTTGCAATTACTGACTGCTAATAAAAAAGATCATGCATCTAAGTATGTTTACTTCATTATACAATTTATGAAGTCATTACGAGAACCATATAGTGTAAGAATGCAATAGAAATTTTTTCTTTTTTAAAATCTAAATGTAAAATAATAAACTCAACATATGTGGATCATTTTTCTGGTACCCTCCAAAATGTATATCTGTTACCTGGCAATGCATAGCCAAGAAATAAGCAGGATAAAAACTAGAGAAACAAACATTGTTAAGATGGTTCAATGATAGACTACCACAATGCTGATTAAATATGCAATAACAATGATTCTTTTAAACATTTTTGTAATTTTGTTTTTTAAACAGCCTGGAGCAGTACCAGTACATCAAGGTCAAGGTCAACAACCTGGAGGACATTAAATGAAAAACACCTATCAAAGCAGTGCTCAACGGGGAAATGGGTTATAAAAACTTCATTGTGTTCATTGCTAAACATGTTCTGATTTAAGTTGAATACTGTAACTTTGTAAGTTGATGTCTGTTTTGTTACGACAAATAAATGTCGACTGACAGAATTGCAAAACTTGACAAAAGTTCAAAGAAAAGTTGAGATGATTTTAAGGTGCTTGTCATTTCATATTATTTGTATTCATGAAAACTTGCAATGATTTTAAAATATACAATACTTATAGACATACTGATGGTGGAACAACCATTTTGGTCTGAACACTGTAAGAAATGTTAATGCATTAAGATATTTAGATTTGTTTTGTTACCATTTGTTAAGATATTTTAAGAAATACAACTTGCAGTCAATTCAGATGAGACATTTTAAAAAATTAAGCTTGCAGTCAAGGCAAGCATGTGTCGCATACTAACTATAGACATAAACAAATCTTAGATCTTTGAGAAAATTTGCAGACCAACATTTTTTTCTCACATTTTTCTTAAAATTTGGTCCCCTATTTTATTAAATTCTGTTGATTTTTGTTATTTAGTGGGTACCAATTTTTGTGGATTGAGAAAATATGATATTTCCTTTGATATTTTAATTCATGGTTTTGCAAAATTCTGCATTCAAGACCAAAGAAAATTTGTACTTCCTAGAACAATTAAATGTGTAGTTCACCTTTACTCTCAAAATCCACAAAAATTGATATCCAACAAATAATGATAAATCTGCAGCAGGCAGTTCTGATTATAAAATGTTACCATCCTTTAAGACAGGTTAAAAATTTAAATTGCAGTCAATTCAGACAAGACTTTATAAGAAATTTAACTTGCAGTCAATTTAGATATGTGTAACATATTAACTATAGACATACAAAGATCTTGATCTCTTTATTTTCTCTAAGATCTTAGAAAAAAAACTAGTTGGGTATTTATTAAACATTCTCAAGCTCATTTTTGCTTTAAATCATTGTGGCATTGTTTTTTTTACATTATGCTTTACTTGAATAGTAGTGCTATTTGTATTTATGTTATTTATCTTATTTATTTAATCATATAATGAAAGATTGTAGTGAAGAAAAATTGATTCCCAAACTTTTTATCATAGTATATATATATTATTCAAAAAAAATTGTACTAAAATAATAACATCATGGGTAACAAACCCACTCAAGTAGAATTTAAATTTTTAATGTTGCAAAATAAGGGCATGAAGTTCAAATGATATTTTTTATCTAAAAGCATCATTAAATATTCACATTGACACAGTTTTGTGTTAGTTTCAGTTTTACGTCTCTGTATAAATGTGTGATATATTGCTGTAGAATATATTTACAATTTTCAGGTAGATTTTAAAATTTTGAATAGAATGTTGATGAAATTAAAAAGTTATTGAGTATTGAATATATTATATATTGTGGATTCATTTTCATTTATTGGATACCAATTTTCATGGATTTTGTGAGTAAAGGTGAGCCACGAATTTAAATAAATTATCTGTGTTCATGAATGCAGACTTTGTTGAAACCACGAAATCAAGTTTCAACGAAAAAATCGAATTTTTCCTCAATCCCTGAAAGTTGGTATCCATGAAAATTAATGAATCCATTGTAATTGGTTTAATTGAATACATTCAGATTGAAATACACATCTTGAGTAAGTGCTTCGCTGACAAGCCTCTGTCGAAGTTTACGCTGGAAGGACTATTTCTTGTTCCTCAGCATTTCTTGTAATACAAACCTTTAAATTTTGAGGCAGAAATTTTGTTTGATGACACAAAAATTGTCAAACAGAAAGTTAACAGGGCATTATTTGATCTTTGTAGGCGAAGTGTTGACACAAAATTTGTATTTCAATCAGAATGTATTGAATATTTCATCAGGCCATTCTTTAAAAAAAAATTCTTTGTTGGATGTTGCCTACATATGCCTTGTAGGGTTGGGTAGGTAGGTAGGTTGAGATTTTTTAGGCATACTACAAAAGTTACATGTTTGAGACAAGTTAACAATGCTAAGGCAAGAAAAACCTTGAAAAAAATTTGAACAATTTGTGTCATAAGATTTTAGGTAGGCAACTTTTTAGGCAGTTAGGTAAGCAGGCAGGCAACATCAAACAAAATGACATTTTATTTTTGGCCTCATTTGTCATTGTGCCAAGTCTTTCATAGTGTATCTCATGACATTTTAACATCATGCTTGTACCATGTGTTTTAATTGTATTTAAACTTGTTCATTCCTCGGTAGTTTAAATGATTGTCGATCAGTCATTATGCTATTCATTTCTGTATGTTTTCATGTTGTGTTTGTATGTTTTGTTTTTGATCAAATACTTTTAGTTTTCGAATTTCGATGTACTGTTTATCAAATTTGATGTTTATCAAATTTGATAAGAACTTCAATTTATTGTTTGATATTACAGGCTCCAGTAATATGATTTAAAACGACTTTTTGTTATATTGATACTTTTAAGAAAAATTATTCCATGGGTCTCTATAAATCTCTAGGAAATACTGTAAATCCTTGCGGTTAAAAGTTTTTGCATTTCTTCATGTGGATTGGCATTATTTGAATCGTAGATGAAGGAAATTGTGATTCCCTGATTAAGTGCAGAAATTGCTTATTCAGTAATCCATGAATCAATGATTTTCAACAACTACAACATTTGTATCCAATAATTGCTGACTTTTGCAATTTCGTTAAGCCTGTTTTGGTGAACCTTTAGTCTTTTTCTGTAAAATTCGACGACTTAAGGATGATTATTGGGTTCAAAGTAATAGATTAGGTTTGAAATTACCTTATCTTTTGAAATGAAGAATTCTTAAAAGGACATTCAGGCCATATCTTCCAAAAGACAAATCCTTTAATACTATAAATCTCAATACACTCAACAAAATGTTTGGCTTCTGGGGTAAAATTTATACGCGAAAATAAACAATTATCTGAAGAACAATGATTTTGTTAATAAAAAAATATAATTAGATTTTGTATGTTAGCTTATTTGTTTTTAAATATTTTGTGAGAGAATAAAATCGTCTAAATATCCTGTTATTGTATTCTAGTCCAACCAAGATCATTTTATTATTTATAGGAAAGGCACAGCAATTTTATTTTTAATATTTATATTAAAGGAAGCAACAATTTGATTTATAATTGTTTGGAGTTGTTTCCTGTACACATTTTGTATTAAAAAAATATCAGTAAAATTCTTTTTTCATTATTACCTCCAACAAGGCCTCTTTGTTTTCTTGAATTTTTACTTTTGAAAAATTTAGATAAATAGTGCTTTAATAAAAGTTATGAAAAGGTGTAAGTAATTTACAGTATTCAGCATTCAATAGTTTTTAGTACCAATTTCATGAAACTTTCAATGCTGGCATATTTTAAAAGAAAAGAAAAAAAAAAGGGAAAAAACAGTTTGTATTATGCAGAAAGTTCCAATGAATCAAATTGGTTTTACTAAACTAATACTTTTTCCAGTACTGTCCAGATAATAATTCTTTTGTTAGTCAATATTTATAATTTATTAATAATCTTTTTTACTCTACATGTGGCATGGTTAAAATGTCTTGAATTTTTTTCTTATTCGGTTTTTTAAATTCTTGATAAATTGTCCTCATTAAGGAAAGTTTTTAGAATGCACACTTTCCGCCCCAGTTAAGAACTTGAAGTATGAATGAGGTTTTGTGTATAAAAAGATTTGGGTCAATTTTACTTTAAAAAAAATTTTTTCCTGATTCCCATGGTTTTGGTTTTACCATAATAAAAAAAGAGCATGTATAATGTTGTTAGGATATCAAGTTCTTTTAAGCTTTAAAAAAAGACAGTTGAAAAAAATATATAAATTATTTATACAACAATGTAAAATGCTTGAATATGAATATTTTGCTTATTTATATTTTTATGTTAATACTGCATTCCAGTTACCTTCAGTTATTTTAGCAGCAATGTTATCATTTAAATTGTCTTTCACCAACAGATATTATTGAAGAAAGTGAATTTTTTATTTTTATTCCTCTCTAAAAATTAACAATACTATGGGAACATGTTAAATATACTTTAAAATTTAGCACAACTATGCTACCACATTTGGAAATGATATTTATTTTTCAATATATTACTTAATTTCAGGTGTGTACCTTTCCCTCTTGACCGCAACTATCATTTTTTTTTAAGTATTTTTTTCACAAGATTAAAATGTAGCAAAGTAACTATTTTTAAACAAGACCATGTAGCTTAAAAATAGGAGCAATTGAAGAGAAAACCTGTTCATGTAATACATAAGTGGTTCTTTTTATTTAGGTACTGGTAAATAAGCTTTAAAATGTAAAGTGTCTCCTTGAATTTGAAGTACATACTTAGTTTAAGTTGAAAATAGCACAATAGGGATTGTTTTTGTTGGGCCATAAAAATATTCTCTGATTTTCACTTATTAAAAAATATATATTTTGTTTAAATTTAGCTGTAGAAGGTTGAAAATGAACCTTTGTAAAATACATTAAAAAAAGTTGGGTAGGGTTGAGAATTTAGGAATACTTTCATCATGGCATTTCTGATTTATATTATAATAGAAATTATTGTTTTTCATGAATAAATTTGTTGCTCTTTATATTTTATATATTGTAAAGGTACAGGTAAAGAAATAAAAGACAATAAAAAATGTATTAATATACACAGACTACAGTCCATACAGGTCAAAGACAATATAAATCTTTTCTGAAACAAATTGAGTAATTATAAGTAACTTCCCATAGTTAGTTTTAAAAATGTAGGGTTATACTGTTTTACCTGTCTGTCTGTCCATCAGTTAGTCTTTGCTTCCCATGAAGATTTTTGTTGCGTCTTTCTCAGGAATTTATCAAGGATTTCTGAAATTTGGTTAAAGGGTTTAGATGAGTCAGCTGTACAGTGTGATGTGTTTTTCAGATTGATCACTCAACAACTTCATATTTACTTTATACTTTTAGTACAAGGGGTTACTTTATTGAGCACTTGTTTGAATTAAAAACATACTTTGCATCACCTTTTTAATGAGTCAACATAAAAAACAAGATCTCAAGAGCGACTGGGTAATTGAAATATGGTCACTAGGGTCTTCTTCTGGCCAGCAGTATGTACATATACACAGCATATGGTCATAAAGGGGATGTTAAATCTGATGCCTCTTGCTGAGAGAGTGCCGCCTTCTCTGCACATTAAAAACCCTTGTAACAAGTCTTTGAGGAGCCTGTAGATTGCCTTGTTGTCAAGGAAACATTTCTGTCCCTGTCCAATATACCATTATGTTTGAGTGGTAGTCGGAATTTCAAAGACCTTTATCACAGGTGGCCTCACTTTCAGGACCTGCCTATTGTGATTTTTGCTAATATTTTCTCATCCTGAAGATGCATGAAATATTTACCACTGTACGTTAAGCAACCATCAGTCGATTAAAATATATGTCTGAAGACCCAAGAATCAAACCATGATTTTTTTCAACTCAGTTTATGAGACTTCACACATCATCTTCAAAATGCCATAGACAACAAAAATGATCAGCAAAATAAGTTACACACATGTGTTTATATGCTACAATGACTGAAACCATCAGTTGAATCCTAATAAGAGTTACAGACTTTAGATGAAGTTATTAACCCTTTGTGTACATTTGAATAGCTGGTTACGGTGGCATGTTTTCTGGTATATGGGTCTGTCCATCCTGCATCGGATTAAAGTTTTGGTTTGAATGGGCATTTACTATCAAATTCATCATAACTGAATTGATAGTCTGGTTCATAAAAAACTAAAATAATTCCCAGAATTATAAAAGTTGCATAAGACACATTAATTTTGAAATCGTAATAAAGTATCAGCATTTCGTGCATTTTAAGGACTAGTAATCATGCGATGACATTTGACGACTGCTAATGGTCATGGGACCCAATATTTATATAAGCATGATTTAAAAAATAGACCGAAAAGCATGTGCAAAAGAAAGACGATTTTTCTATATAGTTGTCCCGCGTTATGTTTTAAATCTTTTGGTTTTATGAATTTTTATTGTCTCCTTTTGTACCTTCCGTCTTTATTTTATACACCACTCCATCATCAGAATTTAATGCATGGCGTATTTCATTCACGACATATTACATGTTAAAACTCAGAGAAATTAAACCCCACTGTATGTGAAATTGGGAAAAATAGAATGTTGTATTTTTGAAAAGAATTTTGCAGGAAGATTTGTATGTCCTTCTTAGTGTTAGATCATTGTCATGCTACCGATTTTTGTCGATATTTCAGACTCTTATATTTCTGCGATTGAAATTAATTCAATAAAGTTGGGAAAGGAAATGGGGAAAATGTCAAAGCGACAACAACCCGACCATAGAGCAGACAACAGCCGAAGGCCACCAATGGGTCTTCAATGTAGCGAGAAACTCTTGCACCCGGAGGCGTCCTTCAGCTGGCCCCTTAAAAAATATGTATACTAGTTCAGTGATAATGGACGTCATACTAAACTCCGAATTATACACAAGAAACTAAAATTAAAAATCATACAATACTAACAAAGGCCAGAGGCTCCTGAGACCTTAGACTCATCTTTTCAGCCATGGATAAGGAGTAAGTCCGTTTTATCAATTTAAAAAAGAATTATTTTAATACTACATGTATAATAGATACACTTAGAAAACTTGTGATAACAAATAATCGCCCTAGGCTTACAAACTCTTCAGTGTCCAACACCAAATGACGTAGGTAATAAGTTCAGAAGGAAACAGTCCGCAGAATTAAATAATATATTGAAATCGACGTAAATAAATGCTGCTAACTATCCGTGTCTGCGTTATGTTGATAGATTTAATATTTATAAAAATATGCAAAATGTGATTAAATCTATCATTATTATTTACATTCCTCAAATTCTTATACTCGGGAAGTTTTAATTATTCACACAATATGACGTGTCTCTTTCTATTAACATGGATGGAGTATTATTTAAAAAAAATATTTTATATGCCCCTAGAGACTATGATCCAAGGGTGTATACGAAAAATATCAACACTATCATTTTTCGTCAAGCCTGTGACTTTTGTTGCAGAAAGCTCGACATAGGGATAGTGATCAGGCGGCGGCGGCGGTATTAGCTAACAGATTGAAAGCTATATTTTATAAGGTGGAAGACCTGGATGCTTCATACTTTGTATATAGATGCCTTATGTTACGAAGTTTCCGTCTGTCAAATGACCATTTTCCTTGACCTCAGTTTTTGTCGAGCCTTCGAATGTTTTTAAAAAGCGAGACATAGCGATCCTTCATTCCGTCGTCGGCGTCGTCCACGAATATTGACTCTGATTTTAGTTTTTGAAATTTTAATAAACTTCTTAAACTAAACTGGATTTCTACAAAACTTGGACAGAAACTTGTTTATGATCATAAGATCCTGAAGTAAATTTTGTAAAAAACAAATTCCTGTGTTTCCGTATTTAACTTATAAATGGACTAAGTTTTTCTGCCAGAAAACATTACATTCGCTCTGTGGTTAAAGTTTTAAAACTTTTAATAACTCTCTTAAACTATCCTGGATTTGTAACAAACTTGGACTGAAGCTTGTTTATGATCAAAAGCTAGTATCTAAAAGGATTTTTTTTTTAAATTGTGTACCTGTTTTTCTGTATTTTACTTATAAATGGACTTAATTTTTCCTCCAGTTAAGTTTTTAAACATTTATTAGATTCAGAAACTATCCTGGATTTTTACCAAACTTGGGTAGAAGCTTCTTACCATCATAAGATAGTATCGAGAGGAATATTTGTATTATTTTTTCCCCTTATTTTGTTGACCCCTGCAATTAACTGCAAAAGTAGGCGAGACACTGGGTTCCGCGGAACCCTTACAAATGTTTTGGTTCAGTGACTACTTGAAAAAAAAGTTTACATTTTTTATAATGTTAATTTCTCCCTTAAAATGACTAATTAGATAATTATATTTGGTTTTTGTGTACCTTGCAAGGTCCTCATGCCCTTCAGACAGTTTTCACTCGACCTCATTTCATTGATCAGTGAACAACATAAAGTTTTGGTGGTCAAGTCCATATCTCAGATACTATTAGCAATAGGACTAGTATGTTTGGTGTACATTTCCAACAAGCAGGTGTCATCTGACCTTGTCTTCATTTTCATGGTTCAGTGGTTATAATAAGTTTTTTTTGTTTTGGTCTGATTGTACTGTATGCAATAGGTCTACTATATTTGGTGTATGTAATGATGGTAAGGTGAACAGGTCTAACTGGCAGGTGTCATCTGACCTTGACCTCATTTTCATGGTTTAGTGGTCAGAATAAGATTTAAGACTTTTGGTCTCTTTTTATTTATCTATAAGCAATAGGTCAACTATATTTGTTGTATTGAAGGATTGTAAGCTGTACATGTATGCATGTCATGGTTAATTTAACCTTGACCTAATTTTTATGGTTCATTGGTCAATGATAAGTTTTTCTTGTTTTTTTTTTATAGAAACTATAAGCACTAGGTCAACTATATTTAGCGTATTGGATAATTGTAAAGTGGACATGTATTTCACCTTCGGTTAATATGACCTTGACCTCGTTTTCTTAGATCATGTTCAGTTTATGTGATAGTTGTAGTAAAGTTTTATATTTAGGGCTATCAACATAATATTAATGGTTAGTAAAGAAGGCGAGACATTTCAACGTGTGCACTCTTGTATAAATTATGCATACTGTTATCTACTTCCTATGGTATTTGCCTCTTTTTACAGTCAGTATATCAAAATCAAATCCATAATAACAACTGGTTTTGTAACGTACTAGTAAGTACATATCAGATGATATATCAGGAAGCTTTGGGGAATATTATGTGTAACAGAGAGCGTTTCTAAGCCTCAAACTTAAAACATAAGTTTTATTTCCTATCACTTCATAATGCAAAAGTTCAAATTGAAAGGTACAAAACACAGAGAGTCCATCAGCTATAGCTAATCCTTGCATTAATACTGTTGTAGGTGACCGTATCTTTTTATGAAATAAAGCCACAAAGATGATAATGTTAATTACAATGGAAAGGTGTGAAATTATTGGCCCTACCACAATATTCCTCCCAAACAGATCGAACAACATATTGACAAATGAATTATTTTCTAAATAATATAATACAGAAAAATAATTTAATTTTGGTTCAATTTGAAGAAAAGAAAACCCTTGGTTTTTTTGTCAAGCCTGCAACTTTTGTTGCAGAAAGCTCGACATAGGGATAGAGATCCGGCGGCGGCGGCGGCTACGGCGGCGGCGTTAGCTAACTTCTTAAAAGCTTTATATTTTAGAAGGTGGAAGACCTGGATGCTTCATACTTTGTATATAGATGCCTCATGTTACGAAGTTTCTGTCAGTCACATGTCCAATGTCCTTGACCTCATTTTCATGGTTCAGTGACCACTTGAAAAAAAAGTTCAGATTTTTTGTATTGTTAAATTCTCTCTTATTATAAGTAATAGGATAACTATATTTGATATGTGTGTACCTTGCAAGGTCCTTATGTCTGTCAGACAGTTTTCACTTGACCTCGACCTCATTTCATGGATCAGTGAACAAGGTTAAGTTTTGGTGGTCAAGTCCATGTGTGTACATGTCCAACTGGCAGGTGTCATCTGACCTTGACCTCATTTTCATGGTTCAGTGGTTATAGTTAAATTTTTGTGTTTTGGTCTGTTTTTTTCATACTGTATGCAATAGGTCTACTATATTTGTTGTATGGAATGATTGTAAGGTGTACATGTATAGCGGGCAGATGTCATGTGACCTTGACCTCATTTTCAAGGTTCAGTGGTCAAAGTTAAGTTTTTGAGTTTTGGTCTTTTTATCTAATACTATATGCCATAGGTCAACTATATTTGGTGTATGGAAATATTTTATGATCTTTATGTCAGTAGCGCAGGTTTCTTTTGACCGTGACCTCATTTTCACGGTTCATTGCACAGTGTTAAGTTTTTGGTGTATTTTTATTAAACTATAAGTAATAGGTCAACTATATATGTTGTATAGAAGCATTGTTAGCTGGACATGTCTGCCTGGCATGGTCCATCTGACCTTGACCTCATTTTCATGGTTCATTGGTCTTTGTTTAGTAATCTTTGTTAATGTTAAGTTTATGAGACAGTTGTAATAAAGCTTTAGGCCACATTTAAAAAAATGTCTGTTTCCCCTCCCCCGGGTCTACCCTTTGTAAACAGACAAGGAAGGCAGGTTTTTTTGGTTTTTTTTAACTGGATATGATTGTCATAGCATGGTCACATGAATGGTTTGACTTGTCCAGTCCAGGCCACTTATCAGTTGTTTGTGCTCAATTTGAATGTATTTATTTAGATTATCAATCCTTCTGCTTTCAAGCACTTTCCAAAAATGGAAACAAATTATTTTCAGGATAAAAATAATTTCGATATTTTTGTGGAAAATAATTTTTTGACCCGGGGGCTTATTTTTGACCCGGGTGGGGGGAGGGGAAACAAACATATTTTTAATTTTAGCCTTATACTTAGGACTATCAACATAATATCAATGATTAGTATAGAAGGCGAGACATTTCAGCGTGTGCACTCTTGTTTTAAGTGGCAGGATGTTAGAAGGAGTAGAACAATAACATTGTGAGAATGTTTTGATCAATTGTAAAGATTATATTAAGGAAGAGTTGAAGATATAAGATGTGTAACCCAACTAACACAATGACATGATGTGATAGGAAAACCAAACAAGTTCTGGGTCAGAAAGTAAAATAGGAGGTGCATAATGGCATTACGTCATGAAAATTCTATGAAAGTTTGATTGAAATCCATTCACTGGCTTAGGTGGAGATGTAGATGTGTGATGAAAAAATCCTACTATGATAAGGAAAAGCCCACATTTCTGTATGTGAAATCCAAGAAATCATTCTGATAAAAAAAATGATTAACATGGACACTCTCTAACATTATAGACTAGAAATTATTCATGACTAAAATATTATTTTTGCTGATCGTGTCTTGTAATAATTGTTACTTTTTACAGATGTAAATCTTGTCCTGCTGATCATGTATTTTGAATCGATTATAATTAAACAAAATAGACAAAAATAAAAAAAAAAAATCATGTCTTGGTAATTACTCATATAAGGAATCAAATGACAACTTCGGATCTTGATTTGCTGCTCATTTGTCCTTTTAAAGTTTCAATTTATCATTACATACTTTTCAAGATAATAAACGAAAACGAAAATTCGTCCTTTAAGGGAAATACTCCTATAAGAAATCATGTGACAATTTTTGACCTAATGAACAGACGAAAGAATTCCAGCTGTCTTCTTCTGATCGTTCTATCTATAGAAATTTTCAAGATAAAAGACAAAACTTGTATTTTACCCTTGTGTTCTGTTTAGTCATGTCGGCCATGTTAGTTGGCAGGTTAGATGATCGGACACTTTTAAATACCCCAATGTTAATTGTTGCCAAGTTTGGTTCCAATTGGCCCTCTCCAGTAGTTTCAAAGGAGAAGATTTTATGTTAATTTAAAGGGCAACGAACGTCGACGGAAGCTAGGAAATGTGACAAACTAATTAACCCTTCGTAACGGTAGAGCTTAAAATATTCACAAAATGAAGCCTTTCACAACGAAACAAAATTACAAAAAGAAACATTCAATTATTATGTGTACATGTATATGTTACAACCATGAAATTACGAGTTTATTATCTCTTCATTTGTTTTCCTATTAATTTTTATGACGTTGTCATGTGAAACATTGTAGTCATGCATGTTGCATTTTATTGACCAAATAAAATGTAAATTTGGAATACCTACCAATTTGTCAGATACCTCACGATTGTTGGCAGCCAATCAAATGCATGGATATTTATGAATCATGAATGTTATGAAATTGTTCATTATAGTACATCCGTATTATAGAATACTGATTACTATTATATCTTATATCTATCATACATAATTACAAGATATATTGTCAACTACATTTTTAAAATAAATATCATTTGAGACTTACTTAGTCATGAATGTTGCATTTTATTGACCAAATAAAATGTAATTTTGAACCCCCAATGGTGTCAGATACCTCTCGATTGTTGTTAGCCAATCAAATGTATGGATATTTATGAATCATGGATGTTATGAAATTGTTCATTTTTGTACATCTGTATCATAGAATAATGATTACTGTTATATCTTATATCAATCATTAATAATTACAAGATATATTGTTAACTACATTTTTAAAATATATAACATTTGCGACTTACGTTAAACCAAATTAATTTTCACAAAGTACACAAACAATGTGAACGAATTCGGTAGGCGGATGTTTCTATTATCCTAAGTTGCTTTAATTTCATACGGCGACATGCATTGCTTTCACAGGAAATGAAAGCATATAACGGAATCAAATGATTCGTCGTTCACGGCAAATAAATGATCAGCATTTGTATGAATTGAACACCTACTGTTAAAATATATATTTCACATTTCTCTTATTTTTATTTTTTTTATTTTCTCATTAGGTTTTGTGATGTGTCGTCAATATTTCATGTATAATATTCCGATATAATTTGCTAAAAAAAGTTTTTTTTTCCCGACATGTGGCTACGAATTAATCATACAGCAGGGATGTCAAGATTTCATGAAGCAAATGCTTGATATTTTGCAAGGAGAACAAACAAAAGATCAAAGAGAATATGGACCACAGGAAAATGCAGAAACATCATCATGGAAATGAGTACGTCTCACACACATTTACAGCACTGCGATATTTATCAAATGAAAACTGCAAGTAAAAGACGTGTGCATGTAAAGAACACAATGTCCCGCTCACAATATCACATTTCCGTGTGAAGTGCAAAACATGCATCAGAACCCTTATTGGAATATATACTTCACTTCATAATAAACATATGTAGTTTCAGTATGATGTCACCACAAACTACCTTAAGCCGAAACTTCAACCTGAAATGGAACGGACAGACTCACAGACCGAAAAGCAACGCCCATCAATATTATAAGAATTATTTGCAAACGATAGACAAAGTATATGGTAATATTTTCTGATACCCAATTTTCAAAGGCTGATTTTGTTTAATTTTGCTAATGAACGTTTGTACTATTTATCTCTAAATTGACTTTAAAAAGGTCATTATCTTTTATAGGTCGTACACTAATACGAACGCTTGCATTGTGACTGTATGGTTCCTATATATGACATCACTAACTTCGAATTTTCAATCACCTATTATAATTATAGCGTTTCAAAGTAGTAATTGATTTGCACATCATTCAAATCATGACCATTTCCCTCCAAGCACATTTGTTTGCACCAATCTCTATGTTGGTAAATAGAAGTGTCTGTCAATACATTTATTATAGATACCAGAATTAAAATTTTATATTTACGCCAGACGCGAGTTTCGTCTACAAAAGACCCACTAGGGACACTCGAATAAAAAAAAACCCATTAAAAAGGCAAAATAATATACGAAGTTTAAGAGCAAAAATTCCTTATCGTTCTACCAAATACAGCGCAGGTAGAAAAGCCTTAGTTCAAAATTCAAACCAACTCTTAACAAATGTGCGTACGAAAAAAAGTTGTCAGGGCAACTTCACATAACAACAGGACAACTATAAGTCATCCACCACGAAGACACATCGTTTATTCCGTATATAAATTAGCAAATCATCAGATAATTATTGTTTCGTTTTTATCTGCGAAGTATCTGGTTGGTCCTTTTAATAGACTTTTATTTATTTGTTTATGTGTTACATTTTTTTGTTTTTCGTTCATTTTTTTAGCTAACCTGGCCCAAAGGGCTAAGTGAGCTTTTCTCATCACTTGGCGTCCGTCGTCCGTCGTCGTCGTCGTCGTCGTCGTCGTCGTTAACATTTTACATTTTGAACTTCTTCTAGAGAACCACTGAATGGAATGAAACCAAACATGGCATGAATGTTCCTTATGAGGTACCGAACAAGTGTTGTTACTTTGTAGCCGATCCATCATCCAAGATGGCCGCCAGCGGGGGAATTAGTTTAAGATAAGACCCTATGGGAAATATATACAAATGTCTTCTTTTAGAGAACCACTGAATGGAATGAAACCAAACATGGCATGAATATTCCTTATGAGGTGCTGAACAAGTGTTGTTACTATGTAGCCGATCCATCACCCAAGATGGCCGCCAGCGGGGGACTTAGTTTAACATAGGACCCTATGGGAAATGCATACAAATGACTTCTTTTAGAGAACCACTGAATGGAATGAAACCAAACATGGCATGAATGTTCCTTATGAGGTGCTGACAAAGTGTTGTTACTCTGTAGCCGATCCATCATCCAAGATGGCCGCCAGCGGGGGACTTAGTTTAACATAGGACCCTATTGGAAATATATACAAATGTCTTCTTTTAGAGAACCACTGAGTGGAATGAAACCAAACATGGCATGAATGTTCCTTATAAGGTGTTGACCAAGTGTTGTTACTTTGTAGCCGATCCATCATCCAAGATGGCCGCCAGCGGGAGACTTAGTTTAACATAGGACCCTATGGGAAATGCATACAAAAGTCTTCTTCTAAAGAACCACTGAATTGAATGAAATCAAACATAGCATGAATGTTCCTTTCCTTATGAGGTGCTGGGATAGTGTTGTTACTTTTAGCCAAATTTTATATTTTTTTATATGATTTCAAAAACCCAAGTAGAATCAGGTGAGCGATACAGGCTCTTGAGAGCCTCTAGTTTTTTTTTTACCGTTAAGGCCGTTAGTTTTCTCGTTTGAATTGTTTTACATTGTCTTATCGGGGCCTTTTATAGCTGACTATGCGGTATGGGCTTTGCTCATTGTTGAAGGCCGTACGGTGACCTATAGTTGTTAATGTCTGTGTCATTTTGGTCTTTTGTGGATAGTTGTCTCATTGGCAATGATACCACATCTTGTTTATATCTTATTTAACATTATAAAGGTTTTACTCCTTGTTGAATGCCTTATGGTGACATATAGTTTTCTTAAATCCACGCCATTTCTCTCATTTGCAATCAAATCACATCTTCTAACTAGTACATCCCGCTAATTAGTGTAAATCCATCGTATATCCATCTTAAGAGTTTGATTTTTAAAGAATATGCAATACAAGGTCCAAATTATTGCTTACAGAGTACACTCCAAGCCATTCTTACACGATTGATAATTTTTGTTTGCCTATGTGTAGTTCATATTCACAATAAATTCACTTTAACAACCTAAATAAAGAACTAAAACAAGAATATGTCCATAGTACACGAATGCCCCACTCGCACTATCATTTTCTATGTTCAGTGGACCATGAAATTGGGGTCAAAACTATAATTTGGCATTAAAATTAGAAAGATCATATCATGGGGAACAAGTGTACTAAGTTTCAAGTTGATTGGACTTAAACTTCTTCAAAAACTACCTTGACCAAAAACTTTAACCTGAAGCGGACGGACGAACGGAGGCACAGACCAGAAAACATAATGCCCCTCTACTATCGTAGGTGGGGCATAAAAAATATATTATGTAATTTATTGAGAACATATTATATGTTCTCAATAAATTACAATATCTTCCTATGGATATTTTAAATGTCTTTATTGCTCTGAATTTTAATATTCAAATTTAGTGTAAATAAATGGAAACGAAACCAACATGATTGGATAAAATAAGTTTCCCTTCATTATAAATGAAATCTTTTCAGTTTTGACCATTTCGGAGGGAACATTGCGCTCTGCACATTGTCCTTAACGATGAGAGAGGGCCAATTTCTTTTTAACCAAAGAATGAATTTCAACTAAAGATTTTTATTACGTAGTGTACTTTTGCATCTACTAGTTTAATTGTTTTTTATCAGAACGTTTTCTGTGGTTTTTCAACAAAAACGTGTACTTGCACTTTTATTTTAGCAGTATGACATCCGCAAATCCTATTCGCTTTCAGTCAACTCTTATAGATTTGTCATGACGTAATGTCATTGTGCGCCTACTTTTTAACTTTTTAACCCGAATCTTTTTTTTTTTTTGGTTTTCTTACCACATCATTGGCTATTCAATTGTATTATTTTGGGATACAGATTTTATATATTCAACTCTTCCTTAACCGCGTATTGTAATTTATTGAAACATTCTCACAATGCTATTGTACACATTCTTCTTAAATCCTGCCACTTTAAAAACAAACACAGTTGTTTTTATATCTTGAGATAGACCTAGATTAGATTTTTTTTGTATTATTATTCGGTAAAAATTCAATTTGTAACAGTTGACAACATGTTGTTCATCCTGTACGCACGCACTCCGTTTTGGATGAATATTGTAGTAGGGCCAATAATTTCATACCTGTCCATTGTGATGAACATTATTATCTTTGTGGCTTTATTTCATAAAAAGATAAGGTCACCTACAACTGTACTGATGCAAGGATTAGCACTGGCAGACGGACTTACTGCCGTTTGTACTTATGGGTTTGAACCTTTTTTTAATGTGCATTATGAAACGTTAGAAAATGATACACATAAGTATACTGACGCATTGATAGAAGAATTAAAACAGATAGTTGGACTTAGGTTTCCGTACTGCTTAATGCATTTCTGTCTTTCAAACCTAGGAGAAACTTTCCACCTTGTGTCTATACTTTTAACAGCGTCTCTTGGTTTACAGAAACTCCTGGCTGTGACATGTCCAATATGGACCAAAATTCAGATCAATGAACGAAGATCTTGCATTGTTTGCTTTACGTGTTTTTTGTTTACTCTTGCCGTAAACCTTCCAAAATTATTCATAATTAGTCTCAGTGGTGGGAAGGTAGGAGATGTATGTTTAGTCTCCGAACCACTACATACCATTCAGAAGTATATTCTAGCTTACTATCCGATCATGTACTCCGTAATTTTGGTTGTTGCAGTAGTAACAATGCTTATATCAACATTCTATATCATATATATATTGTGCCGACGGAAACGTGTCCGTGGACATGCCGCGGTTTCTAGAATTGAAAAAAAATCTTGCATATTGATTGTGTGCGTTATGACAGTCTTTTTTCTCTCAGAAGTCCCAAGGCTTTATGTCACTTCAACTCTAATTGGTACTTATATATCCAACTTTGACATGCAGAATGTTGCCTTACAGAAACTGTCGACCGAGATTATTAAAAAACATTCAGCATGTATGGAGGATACCTTAAGCCTTATCAAAAGAGAGCCTTGCTATGATTTTAATGAACCACCATCACATGACAAAAAAATATTTATTAATCAAGTGGAAAAATCAATTGAACGTGTACGTCAAGATATTGGGGGTGGGATTAAAAAAGGTTTATTTCAACAAAGTTATCAGGAATATCTTAAGGACGACATTGTTCGTATTTCCAGATTTATTCTGAAAGATATATCAAAACTTTTTAATCAGTATATGTATGAGTTTGCAATAATCAGAAACTGCACAAACCTAAATAACATGTTCATGGCAAAACTATTACAATGTAACTATCATGATAGAGAAAAAATTAGGAAATTAGAAGGAATATCTGCTGCAATACTTGTTTCTTCACCGTACAGTGAACCAATGAACTACTTACTGAATATTTTGTGGGGACTGATTGATATAGACTTGGAAAATTTAAAACTTGTCATTGAAATTTTAAAACTTTCAATGATCATTGGCTCTGCTTCGAACTTTCTGATCTATATAGTCATGAGTGAAAAACTGAGAGATGCTTTGAAAAAGGCATTCAATTGCAAAAAAATCCATCAGAAAACACGAGTAGATGCAACTGAGATGCAAATTAGAGGATGAATTTAAAACAAGAACCTAAAATAAACATGTCCCCGCTAACATTAATGGGTTTGTTATATAGAAGGAAAAGAAAAGGTCAGTTTTTAGGACCCTGATCCATAAATTAAATTACATTTTAGAATTCGAAAACGGAAATCCCTGCAAATAAGGAAGATGTACTCATCTAATTCGGATGATATACCTGCGAATAAACACATTTACAATACGTTCAGTTTTATTGATGTCGCATGTGTTTTTGGCAAGTCATTGTCATCAGTTTTTAAAGTATTATTAACTCTCAAATAGATATTCACTAAAATATCAAACTGTGAAACCTTTTATTTTAAACTGAACTTTGGGTTGTAAGGGACTTGGTTAAATGACAGGGTCAACCATGTAACATGCAAAAAGTAAGACATGTTTTTCTCCCGGAGCACTTAATTTTACTCCGAAAGTCTGTATGAGTGTATGTCACTTCCTTACTAAGAAAAGTTGAGGTTGTGAAGGTTTAATGGTTGTCGTTATAATTTGGTTGACCATGTTTCAATAAACATTTCACAAATGGAGATGGATATGCTCCCGTTGTATTACCTCCAATCCGTTTCTTTTATATTGGCTTTTATTTAAAAGTGCACTAAGTGTCAAATTCATGTTCGATTTGACACAAATTTTCATATTTGATTTATAACAATGTACATTTATCCAAACTATAAAAAGTATGAAATAAACAATTGACAGGAGATGGTCTCGATAATATATAGCTTCGTTTCGTGTGTATTCAAGTCTTGACGCCATCTTATTAACTATCGAGTTGACTTCCGAACACTTCCAATGGTCATATAAGCAATATAAACATAAATATAGATATAAGTAGATTAAGCGAACACGTGCAATTGGGCACTTGTTTCTTCACCGTTTTCCAAGTCTGTTTTATTTCATATAATAGATTAAAAATTAATGTTTATTATCGTTTTTACTCGAATAAGAATGATTTTTGTTGATGGAATCAGTCAATCAAATGATATACTGTTGTTTCACTATCAATGTTGATATTCTTTTCCTTTAAAAAAATGAACATGCACAACGCATGCGGTATCGATCTCTAGCTAAGGGGTTAAATTGAAGTTCACATGAATACGGATTCGATGAGGTAGAATTATTCACTAGCAAGTGAATAATTTATCATCAATGTTTCTTAGCTTATTTTTACAAAATTAAACCATATTGGCTGCTTAAAGTGATATATTATTTCGCTATTTCACTTTCATTAATAATTGAATAATGCTCGTAGCTAGTACCCCTTTTATGAATATAATTTGTGAAATATAAAACATTTATACAATAATGTAGAATAATTGAATATAAATATTTTGCCTATTATATCTTTATGTTAAAATTGCATTCAGTTGTCTTCAGTCATTTTAGTTCCAATGTTATTATTTATAATGTCTTTCAACTGATATTCGATTGAACTCTCTAAAAGAATTAAACATACTAGAGGAAAGTAGAAAATTTCCCCTAAACTTTAACTATGCTACCAGATTTGGAACTGATATTTATTTTTCAATATATTACTGAATTTCAGGTGTGTACCTTTCCATCTTGACCCCAACAACCATTTTTTAAATGTATTACATAGTTTTTTTTCAGTAAGTTAACATAGAGCACAGTAACTATTTCTAAACAAGCCCATGTGGCTTAAGAAAAAAGGAGAGATTCACACTTCGTTATTTTAATTTTCAGAGTGTTTTTATTTGAAGCATAAATCTGTTTATGTAATATATAAGTGGTTCATTTTACTTCATAAGCAAGCGTTAAAATGTTAAATGTCTACTTGAATTTAAAGTACATACTTAGGGACGACATAAAAAAATCAATGTAAGATAAAAAACTGAATTCAAATAGTTGGGGGTGGGTTGAACTGCTGCAAGGTGTGGTTATCCGACATTAATTTTTACATATATCTATATGGGTCAATCATTTTTGTTTGGGGGGGGGGGTGCAGTGAAAAAATAATGTGAATTAAGTTTTTTATCCTTCATTGAACTTTTGATGTCGTCCCTTAGTTTAAGATGAAAAATTAGAATTATATTTGAAAATAGGACATTAGGGATTGTTTTTGTTTGGCCATACAAATATTCTTTGATTATCATCAATTCCAAAAAAAAATATATTTTGTTAAAATTTTGCTGTAGAAGGTCGAAAATAAACCTTTGTTAATTGCATATAAAAGTTCAGATAGGATTTAAAATTTAGAAACCCTTTCATTATGGCATTTCTAATTTATATTATAATAGAAATTTTTGGTTTTTGTGGAAAAAAATTGTTGTTATTTATATTTTATATGTTTTTAATGTACAGGTAAAGAAATAAAAGACAATAAAAAATGTATAAATATGCACAAATAAATGACATTTTGCTCAACTTGAGTTTTACATTAACAGCAAACCCCATAGGTTTGTTGAACATCATCTTCAAGAACCTTGGCTGTCAAAAATAAATTTATTGAAAATAAAAACATTTTTGCCAGCAAGTTCAGATAATCATTGAGGATAAAGTACATCATGAGTGTAGAAACTTTATATCCCGCCTGAGGCCAAGGTGTTCTATGGTCAAATAAGGAAATGGATTAGCAAGTTTTTGGAAGGGAAAATTTTGCAAAAAGTTACAAAATATTTTCCAAGTTTCAAATAATTGATGTTTCTTCTTTCAGAGAAATTAACTGAATGACTGCATGTCCAAGTTCATGCAATAATCTGATCTTAATTTTCCCTCCCAAAAACTTGCTAATCCATTTCCTTATTTGACAATAGCACACCTTGGCCTCAGGCGGGAGCTAAAGTTTCTACACTCATGATGTACAATACTGCCCTAGACCCCAAATGGCTAATCCCCAGATAAAATTATTACACAGTAGATATTACCTAATCCTCAATGATTATCTGAACTTGCTGACAAAAAAGTTTTCATTTTCAATAGATTTATTTCCTGAAACCACTTGAGAAGTTATACATCCAGTTTAAAAAGAAGTGTGGATATACTGTTTTACCTCTGTCAGTCAGCCAGTCAGTCTGTCTGTCAATCCATCTGTCCATCCCATGAATAGTTTTCGTCTCATCTTTCTTAGTAACTATGACAAGGATTTCTGAAATTTTGTTGACAGGTTTATATAAGTCAACTATACAGTGTGATGTGTTTTCAGATTGATCACTCAACAACTTCCTGTTTACTTTATACTTTTAGTGCCAGGGATTTCATTAGTGAGCAGTATCTCACAGATCACTTGTTGGAACTAATTACACTTGGGTCTTCTTCTGACCAGCAGTAAAACCCTTGCCAAAGTGGGGCCTCTCTTAGGCTGTGCGGGATGTACATTGACACAGCATTTGGTCATTGGTCATAAAAGGATGTTTAATCTGATGCCTCGTGCTGGGAGAGTGCCACTTTCTCTGCATATAAAGAACCCTTGTAACAAGTCTTTGAGGGGCCTGTGCCTGCATCGGATTTAAGTTTCGGTTTGAATTGGCATTTATGGTCAAATTCATCATCATTGAATTGATATTCTGATCCTTAAATAATTCTAAGAATTATGAAGGTTTCATAGGACACATTCATCATAAAATTCTGGATTTGTACCAAAGTTTGAAAGAAGCTTGTTTCTGATCAAAAGCTAGAATCTATATATTTCTGTATATTACTTATAAATGGACTTCGTTTTTCTTCCAGTTAACATTACATAGTCTGCAAAATTGTAAAGTTTTTAAAACATTTATAAAATTCAAAAACCATCAGGTATTTTTACCAAACTTTGTAAATATGATTCTTACAATCAATAAATAGTTCAAACATATTTATTTATAGTGGATTGAGAGACAAGTTATTGCAACTTATGTTAATCCCTTTCCACTTTGAGATAGATACCAGGATTACATTTTGTAATTACACCAGACGCGCGTTTCATTAACAAAAGACTCATCAGTGAAGTTTGAATCCAAAAAAGTTAAAAAGGTCAAATAAAGAACGACCTTGAAGGGCATTGAGCACCAAAATTCCAAAACGTTTTGTCGAATAGAAGCTAAGGTTATGTATTCATGGGGAAGAAAAGCCTTAGTATTTCAAAAATTCCCAAGTTTTGTAAACAGTTAATTTATAAATATGACCAGTAGTTAATTTATAAATATGACCATATCAATGATAATCCATGTCAGCACAGAAGTGCTGACTACTGGGCTCGTGATATCCTCGGGGAATTAAAACTCCACCAGCAGTGGAATCGACCCATGGGTTGTAAATAAACTCATCATAGATTCCAGGATGAAATTTTGAAATTACTCCAGACGCGCGTTTCGTCTACAAAAGACTCATCAGTAATGCTCGAAAATAGTATCTAGAGGGAACTTTCAATAATTTTTTACCATTTTTATTGAGCTTGCGACTAACAGCAAAAGGAGGTGAGACACTAGGCTACGCGCAACTCTTACGAATTTCTATAAATATTTGTTTATAAAATTTTCCCCGCATAGTGTTTTAAATATTTTGGTTATATGAGTTTTTAGTGTCTCCATTGGTATCTTCCGTCACTGTTCATAGATTTAATAGAGATTTAGAAATGAAAGATGCGATTAAATCTATATTATTATCATTTCCATTCCTCAAATTCTTATACTGGGGAAGTAGTAATTATACATTTAATGGATGGAGTTTTTTTTCTATACCCTTAGAAACTATGTTCCAAGGGTGTATACGAAAAATATCGACACTATCATTTTAACTCAAATGGATAGTGTAAGCTACTTCATATCCAACATTTTTACAATGGTTCACATATAATGTAATAATCCTAGAGTATGTGTGCCTTCATGCTGTCCTTAAAAATCAAAGCAATAACAGCAACTGGTGTTGTAACATAAGACAAAAATGGATGATATACCAGGAAGCTTGGGTAATTATTATATGCACCTGTGGCGCGTTTCTATGGTTAAAACTGAAAACAATGTGTCCTTTTTTTGAAATTCACTTGAAAATGGATCAATATCGGACTCAATTTCAACTAGATCTTTGTCAATTTCTTAAAAGGCTTTGTTTATCAGTACTTTTTTTTTACAAATAAAATTATCATTTAGATAACATGTTCAACATTCTCTTTTCAAAGTTTTTGTTTCGAATTCATCCTCTAATTTGACCCTAAGTAGTTGCATCTATTCGTTTTTTCAGATGTTCTCTGCATTTTAATGTCCCTTTTAAAGCATCTCTCAGTTTTTCACTCATGACTATATAGATAAGAAAGTTTGAAGCACAGCCAATAATCATTGAAAGTTTTGAAATCATTTGAAAACGTCACCAGTGTCTGAGCAGAAAATTGATGAACCAGGGGTATGTCAAAGAACGTCTCGTCCTTTTTCTAAAAAAGTTCATCGGAAGATACCCAGAACTTGTTGATAAATATTCCGTATCAACTTCACAAATAATACAAGATGGTCTTGAAGTATAGATTTTGCGTACTGACGTTTGTTATCATCTTAATTACGTATTATAGTATATAGTGGACCACACCATTATTTTATTTATTATTTTTACTGTAAGTCTGTTTTTTGTTATATCTTCTTTACGTGAGTCTGCATTTATGTATGCCGTCATACGACAAAATTATTTTTATGTCTACCTGTGCGAATTTCAAACGCGCAATTTTACACCAGTAATGAAAACCTTCTTTCATTTATGGGTAGACTTTACATAGATAAATTCAGCCGTATAAGAAAAGCAAAATGAGAATGTTAAATTTGATGTATGCCTTTTTGTGCTACTTTGTTACATTTGTTGTTTATGTAGTGATATTAAGATGATAACACAATATTGACTGTTGTAACCCTATTTTTGACATTTTTACTCTTTGAGTATGTTTGTTTTGTTCATGCATCGTTGACAATGTAATGGAATTTGATGCGACTGTCATACAAGTGAGAGGTTTAGCTAGCTATAAAACCAGGTTCAATCCACCATTTTCTACATTAGAAAATGCCTGTACCAAGTCAGGAATATGACAGTTGTTATCCATTCGTTTGATGTGTTTGGACTTTTGATTTTGCCTTTTGATTTTTGATTTTCCTTTTTGAATTTTCCTCGGAGTTCAGTATTTTTGTGTTTTTACTTTTTAAAATCTCAGTGAGAAGTTTAAAATTTTCCAAGGTAATGTCAATATTTTTCCAAATAATTTTAAGTAAGTAGTTCATTGGTTCACTGTACTGCGAAGAAACAAGTACCGCAACACTGTTTTCGAATTTCTCGGTACTATGATTGTAACGTTTGATTAACTTATAAAAACAATATGTTACTTGACATGTTATTGCAATAATCAATTATTACATAATCATCAACCGACTGCTGGAACAATTTTAATCTTTCTTTTCAACGAAAAGTGTAGAAAACAACAAGATCGTCATTTAAATTTTCATAATAGAATTGTTTCAATTGATCTTTATAAACCATACCGACCCAGAGCCTCTTTTGTTTTTCCAAGTCCCTCTCAATTTCAGAAAATAACATTTAACAGTTGATAAACACGTATTCTGTTATCGTGTAATGACAGTTCAATAAAATCAGAGACGCAGGACTCCCCCGATATACGACTCAAGCTATCATCAAAACATGCTGAATATATTTGATTTAACTCGGTCGTCAGTATTTGTAAGGCAACATTCTGCATGTCCAAATGGGATTGATAGGAACTGAATAAAGTTAAGCTGATATAAAGCCTTGGAACTTCTGTGAGAAAAAAAGACTGTCATGACGCACACAATCAATAAACAAGATTTCTTTTCAACTCTAGAAGCTGCGGCCTGTCCACGGACACGTTTCCGTCGGCACAGTTTATATATGAGATAGCATGTTGATATAAGCACTGTTCCTACTGCAACAACCAAAATAGTAACGTAAATGATTGAGTAATATCTTAGACTGTACTTCTTAATGACAAGTTGTGGTTCGGAGATTAAACATGCATTTCCCTCTTTCCCACTACTGGAATTAATTGAGAATAATCTTGGCACGTAATAAGGCCACCCTATACAAACAATACGTAAAACAGACAATGCAAGACGTTCGTTCCATATTGGACAGGCCCTAGACAGGATTTTCTGTAACCCAAGAGAAGCTGTGAAGAAAAAAGACACATGGTGGAAGGTGTCTCCTAGGTTTGTTAGACAGTAATGCATTAAGCAGTATGCAAACTTCATTCCAACTAGCTTTATTAGTTCTTCCATTTCTGTGTCAGTATCGTTTATGTCAGTATTATTTCCTATCACTCCGTTATAAAAAAAGGTACAAAAACGCAGTGAGTCCGTCTGCAAGCGCCAAACCTTGCATTAAATATATTTATTAAAGTAATTTACACCGGTATGTAAACACTAACACGTGCATTTGTTTATAAATTGTACACGTGACAGTTGAAAGGTTATAAAAGGTTAAATTTTTTCATTGGCCAAGTTAGGACTGACCATTTTTTTTGAATATTTCGTGCTATACTTTTGGCGGTTTTGTAAATTAAAGATATTATCATTCGAGGTTTGCTTCTAGTGCAGTAAAGCTTCCCATCCTCCTTCTCGACTTCATGTATTTTTCGTTTGCTATATTTGATTAATGTGGATAATAATGTGTTTAAGAACAGAATCCTCATTTGATTCATAATATGTATTTGTGTATATAATAAAAATTGTTTTTATTTTTGTAGAAAGGTTTTTGTGTTTTTTACCCGCAGTGGCCTCGGCAGACAGTAACAGATGAACATTTATTACACTGCTTTTGTCTTTAAAAAGCTTTGCAGAATTCTGTCAGGCAAGCTGATCCCATACAAAGGTGTTGAGTTTATTTTGTAAACAAATGACGTAAGCTTCAAGTTATGAATTAGAACAATAAGGTGATAGTATCTTTTTTCAAAAAAAAAAAAAAGCCACAAAGATAATGATTATCATCACAATGAAAAGGTAGGAAAGTATTGGTCCTACAACAATATTCAACAACAATGGAATAGAGAATACAGTAAGAACAACATATTGACAAATGGATTATTTTCTGAATAATATAATACAGAAAAATAATTTAATTTAGGATAAAATTGAAGAAAGGAAAACAGTTGTTTTTTTTAAGTGGCATGATGTTAGAAGGAGGTGAACAATAGCATTGTGAGAATGTTTTGATCAATTGTAAAGATGATATTAAGGAAGAGTTGAAGATATAAGATGTGAAACCCCAAATAACACAATGACAGGATGTGATGGTAAAACCAAACAAGTTCTGGGTCAAAAAGTAAAATAGGGGGTTCACAATGGCACTACGTCATGGTTATTCCGTGAACGTGTGATTGAAATCTATTTGCTGATTTAGGAGTAGTTATTGTGTGTTTAGATGGGATAGGGTTACTATTGGAGATTTACGGAAAGCCTCGGTTCCGACTGTTGACTCCGACTCTGATAGCTAAAACGAAAGACGTTGTCTCAAAGGTTAATTTAGCGGTGCATTTAATTCATAAGTAGTCAATCAACAGAGCATACTATCGCTCCACCGACAAAAAAGAATCAAAATTTAAGTCCAGAATGTTCATGATAACGCATTTTATTCGGATATGTTGTAAAGGTCATCCACATGTATACGAATTCAAATACGTTATTTTGTGTGATTGTTTTTCTGCATCAATAATGCCATAGTAAGGTAAATATCTTTATAGGTATTATCAAAAGAAAAAAAAACGTCCTACTCGATATTTGTTGAACATGAAATGTAGGACGAATATTATCTTCTTAGTCCCATTCCCGCTCCCCAAAACAACAACAAAATAATCATCTAAAAGTGAGATCTCTAAGTTAACAAGTGATGTGGAGCAGTTGGAACATGTAATCAGTGCTGACCATTTTACTTGAAAATATGTGCAAATAAATTCAAAGCTGGGTCGGCTATTCTGAAAAATGAAAGTGGGAACCCAGGAAAATATCTGACAAATCTGTTTGAGTCAAGAAATATAGATTTCAAATCACAAAGCACAGAGGAACCTGGTTCCCTTTTCTTAGAAAATAATTAATATATCGAAACTGTTTGTCAAATTGTGAATTCTGAACCCCCTTTAATAGCCACAAAATGTAGCGGGACCCGTTTCTGGAAATAATGGATCCGCCACTGGTTAAACCAAAAACTTAAACAATGATATTTACTGCTTCTCCACTTAGCTCGAAGTCGTCCATGAGACACTAATTTTCAGGGTTGGTTGACATGTTTTACCGTGGATAGTAACCTTCTGAAAATTTAAATGCAACATTAAAAATCGGTATGTCGGTCTTGTCTATGCAAAGTCAAATACTTATATAATAATGTTCCCTTTCCTAAATTTTGATTGCCACTTGTTGAACATCTAACCATCCATCCATAAATCCTACATTTATATTTTTTACGAGAAGTTGGACGCTCAACGGCGTCAATGCCAATTTTGAAATTTAAAAGGGTTGTCAGACATAATCCCTAAAGATGTTTCGATTATACTAAGTTTGGTAAAATACCCTTTTTTCAGCCAGAAAAGATAACGAAAAAAACTACGGATGCCAAATGATCAGGGCAATAGCTCACAAATACCTTTGAGATAATTCGTTGGGAAATCAAATTTGTGAATTGTATATGTTATCGGCAATAAGTGAAATTAGGCATTAAGCTTAATAATTCTTAGGCAATAAGCTAACGTATACATGGTATTTGCAGTAAGTCTATTGCCTAAAAGATGTTAGATCCTAGGTTTTAAGCCTAAATCCATAAAAAATATATTTATTACATAATAACATTTTGAGATTTGGGACCTGTTTTTCGAAACTGTTCTCAGATCTTTTCTTTGAGATATCCTAAGGACAGAAATTATGATAAAGTTATGATCGACATAAAACATGTCTCAGCATGCGCATCGAAGCTTTATCTTAGCAAGAATGTCCTAACCGCTGTTCTAAGTATTGGCGTAAAAGAAAATAGCAAATGAAAAGCATGAAAAGATTGAAGTATTATATAAAATTTAACCAACAACTTTAAGTTAAAAAACGATTAATTATTAGAAAATAATTTTTAGTTTTAGATAAAGGGTAATAAATAATTTTTATATTAAAATTGTACATTGCAAACTCTTTGAAACATAAGTCAAAAAATATAACTACGTTTTATATCTCTGGTTTTATATTAGAATTGAACAAACTAACTGTAAATAGTTAAAATTAAATATGTAATCGATAAAATTATTATATGCTTTGAGGGAGCTAATTCGACGTGTCACGGTTTCATACTTAAAAGTTCTCTGAATACTTCAACTATTTTATTTTATTACTGCAATTAACATACGTTTGAATATGAGCAAAAGAAAAACTCTTATTTTACCAATGCAACACTACAGGGCCCAGTCTCATCCTAAATATAAATAAAGAAGATGTGATATGAATGCCAATGAGACAACTGTCCACAACAAACTGGAAATAAAATCACTAATACAATATGTTATTTATGTTTATACGCATCATTTTTAAGAATTTAAAAATATAAAAACTTCTTAGAAATTTGTGTTAAAATCACTTTGTTATAATAAAAAAGAAAATTTACTTATCCAATAAAAAAAAAAAGATTGGTGTGAGCACATTGTATCTTTATTTGACCAATTTTAACCAGCTCTCAGCATTTTTTAATTGGATACAATCATATTAAAAAAAATCTTTTTATTATTTTGTAATACCACAAAAACATGAAAAAAGTATGAGTTCTGGTTTTTAACTGTTAAAATTACAATACATTCTTAATAAACTTTCTAAATTTGAAGATATGTCAAATGAATGTATATTTTACATGTAATAATAGAAATAGTTAAGAAACTACATTATATCAAGAATAATCACAAAATATGCATAATTTCGAGACTTTACTTATTGCTTAAAATTATGTTCGGCAATAGGATGAATAATCATCATCAGATTTCAGGAAATAAGCTTAATGCCTGAAAAATGCTAACTCATATAACTTTCATTATTTTTGCATTTTTTGGGAAATAAATCTGTTAAAAGCCATCTGGTTTTCGCGGAGAATGACCATCAACGATCGCTTTTTGCCTTTTTGCGTGTGTTTTTCTTGTTTTTGTGTTGAAGACCCAGCTTCATTTTCAATACATAGTTCTGTGTCAACTGTGACATCTTCATTTGGCACTTCTGCTTCTGCTTAGAGCTCTGGCTACGTAAAACTCTTCCGCTGAATCTGAAAGATCATTTATCGCCGTCTGCCGGATTTCAACAGTTTCTGTAGCAGAAGCTGTTTTCTCCGCATTGTCGACGTCGTTTTTTGTTTTGTTTATTTTTCTTCGACATCTTTTATTTTCTTAAAATCGTCTCTAAATAAGATTCATTGTTGAGACTTGTCTCATTTGTAAACCTACCACATCGTCTTAGTATACACTCTTAACACAGTGTGGGGATATGGTGATAGGGGTTCGTCTATCCGGATCAATTTCTTCTTGACAAAATTAAGAATGAAGAAACTTTCTCAGGATGTTTTAGCGTAGTGTAGTTGGTAATCTGCTTATTTACTTTTTGATACGAATGATTTCTGGGGTTTCCCAACACAAAAACGTGGAGTTTTCCCTTTCCTATTAGAATTGTTACATCCCCAGCCCAAAACGCATCATAAACCAGTGAATGGAATTCAACAAACTTTCTCGGATTTTTCATGACGTAATGCCATTGTGTGCATCCTTTTTTTTGTTACACAATCTTTTAATTTGTTTCCTACCACATCATGAACTGTGCCATTCTATTATTTAAGGTACATATTTCGTATCTTCAACTTTTCCTTAACCACGTATTGTAATTCATTGAAACATTCTCAAAATGCTATTGTACGCCTTCTTCTAAAATCATGCCACTTAAAAAACAAACAAAATTGTTTCTTATCTTGAGCTTAACCTAAATTAAATTGTTTGTTCGTATCATTATTCGGGGAAAAATCCATTTGTAACAGTTGCCAACATGTTGTTCAAACTGTACGAACGGACTTCGTTTTGGATGAATATTGTGGAAGGACCAATCATATCATACCTTTCAATGGTGATGAACACTATCATCTTCGTGGCCTTATTTCATGAAAAGATAAGGTCACCTACAACAGTACTAATACAGGGATTGGCGCTGGCTGACGGACTCACTGCGTTTTGTGCCTATGGATTTGAACCTTTTTCTAATTTGCATTATGAAGTGATTGGAAATGATTCTTATAGTTTTGATCACATAAACGATACTAATATTGATAGTATTACAGAGTTGAAAGAATTAAATAAACTAGTTGGACCATACTGCGTAATGTATTAATGTCTTTTAAACCCAGGAGACACATTCCACCTTGTATCTATACTGCTAACACTGTCTCTTGGGTTACAGAAATGACTGTGTTATACCCAATATTGAGGAAAATTCATATCAATGAACGAAAACCTGGCATTGTTTGCTATACATGCTTTTTTTTTACACTGGTCGTAAACGTGCCAATATTATTTGTAATTAATCTCAGTCATGGGAAGGAAGAAGATGTATGTTTAGTCTCCGAACCACATCATACCATTCAGAAGTATATTCTAGCTTACTATCCGATCATGTACTCCGTTATTTTAGTTGTTGCCGTAGTAACAATTCTTATATCAACATGCTATATCATATGTATATTGTGCCGACGGAAACTGACGGTCTTTTTTTCTCGCAGAAGTTCCTAATCCCTATATCAGTTCAACGTTATTCGTTACTTTTAAATCCAATTTGGACATGCAAAATGTCACCTTTCGAAAAATGACGACCGAAGTTTATCAAAAACTTCCAGCATGTAAAGATGATATCTTGAGCCTTATCTCAGAAGAGTCCTGCGTCAATGACTTTAATGAAATGCCATCATCTTATAAAAGAAATCTTATCAAACTACCAGAATACGTTTTGTCTAAAATACTCAAATGTATTCAGATGAAAAGATACGACGGTCGATCGAGAGGCTTCGTAAAGGTAATTTGAAACAAATCTATTATAAACATCTTAAAGAAGATATTGTTGCTGTTCAAGCTGTTATTTCAAGTGCTGGTTTAAGATTGTTTCTGAAGTATATCGATGATTTTGCAGTAATCCCATATTGCCGTTTAGTAACTAATATCACGTATGTAGCAGATGTATTCCAATATTTTAAAAATAGCACCGATAAATTTAGATTATCTTCTGCAGTACTTGTTTCTTCGCCGTACAGTGAACCAATGAACTACTTATCTATTACTATCTATTTACTATCTATTTGGAGATATATGGAAACAAACTTGGAACAGTTAAAACATCTCACTGAAATTTTAAAATTTTCAATGATCACTGGATGTGCTTCAAACTTTTTGATCTATATAGCCATGAGTGAAAAACTCAGAGATGCTTTGAATTGGACCATTAAATGCAGAGAAAATTAGCAAAAACAAGTAGATGCAACTGAGATGAAAATTAGAGTGTGAATTCAAAACAAGGATGCAAAACGAGGATATCGGACATATAACATTAATGATATTTTTTGTATGATAAATTCTGAAATATAATGTTTTTATATCCCTTAAGAAGATGACACAGATCCAATTGGAATAACTGGGTTTGAGTCTGTTTCTCCTCCCTTTTCAAGTTACTTTAAAAAATTTGGAGTTTTAACAGAAGGAACTACCACTTTCCAGCTAAATATAGCACTGTTCTAAGATTCCTGATATTTAATCCGATATACATTTAAACATAGGCTGGCGTTGCGTAGTAGAGACTACATTGTCACTATTACAGAGTTTAGCATTATGCGTAATAATCGTCCTAGTAGTCTCATGGCGCGTAAGCCACGATGGTGGAATGACGATCCGGTATCGACTGCGTGTAAAACCATAAAACGATAAGTTGACTGGACTATTGGTCACAAGGCACCGATCAAAAATAAACGGTTTTTTTCCAAGGACAAGTAGGACTGAAAAATACTTCAGCGATCACTCAATTTTTACATTTTGCTATTTAGATGAAATAATTATAGGATATAACAGATTATGTAGTGCCGATTGTTGCATTGTTTCATACAATTATATTTGCGCTTTTCCTGGTTTATTCGAATAAAATAGACTTGAAAATTACCTTTTCCGGTATCAATGATGTCAGAACTAACATATCGTTTTATATTATTGGTAAATTTGTTTTCGTCCTGAATATGCTGGAAATATTGGCCACTCGACGATTTGCATTGAACAATCAATCAATTTGTGTTGAAAATTAGTTGAAGCAGACCATAGATAAGAGGCAAACATGATCCATCGATCAAAAATTACCTTTGAACACCTTTTCGTTCAAAAGAGGGGCGAAAAATACCAGAGGTACAGTCAAACTCATTGATGTTCAAACTTGGAATTATTTGATTTACAAACTATACAAACAAAATTATGTTCTTTTTAGCATGCTGTCATTGTAACAATAAGCCAACGACGCTATGATTGCCAATGAGGCATATATTAGACAGCAAATGGTGCATTTGTAGGCAAAAACATGTGTTTGTATTAGTCACTATACGAGTACTAGTTCTTCTTTAAATTACATTTATTTGTTTAAAACCTATTGGAATGTTCGTACTGAAGATCATGAATTTCAAAGTTAATAGTACTTCAGAGTACAGCATAATGCCGCGTTTAAAGACGGAATAATCATTCCAAACTCAACTTTAAATTACACGTTCCACACTTTCTTAAACGACATTATTTCAGTCTAGAAGACGTGATAGATAGTCATTTATATATAACAAGAAGCATTGCCAAAACCAGTTGACTCGACTGAACCTTTTCTTCCTGCAACTTCTGAGGTTCTGCAACATTTTGAATAGCTTTACGAAATTTAAGTTCTATCAATACCTATAGTTTTGGACGATTTAAAGGGCAGACGCGTTCAACTAAGATATATATCATGACAATTGTATGTCATAAGACATTTTAAATATTCAAACTTATTCAGTATCTATTTGGAAAATGTTGACTTCTTATTTAGCATTACGATTGACATTTTTCTGGTTTCCTGTTTTCTGCTTTCATGATAAAAATCTTATATTTTGATTCAAAATACTATTTTTGGTCATGATTCAAAATCAATTATGTTTGTGATGTTACTGAAAGAGTTATATTGTACTAAAATTAGTTGCCCCATTCATAAATTAAGTTTGACAATTTTCTAGTTTTCATTGATTTTTTTCAAAAAATCTTCTTTACAATTTTCATCAATATTAACTTGGAAAACTTTACGTAATCATTTGTCATGACATCCTTGACACAATAACGATCAATAAGTTTCTTATTGAAATATTGTTTTATTCATTTTGTGATAGATTAATTTGACTATTGGTCACAAGGCACCGATCAAAAATGAACGTTTTTTTTAACAGAAACTGTCGACTGAGACTGAACAAATATGTTCAGCATGTTTTAAGGATAGCCTGAGTCATATCTCAGGAGAGTCCTGCGTCTCTGATTTTAATGAACTGTCACCGGATGACAAAAGAAAATTTGTATCTAATTATGATATGTCTGAACATGATGACGAAGGAATTTGGAGATTTTTGGTCGAAACGACTTATAAAGATCAAATGAAACAAACCTACTATGAATATCTTAAGGACGACCTTGTTGTTTTTCATACTCTTGCCGAGAGAGGAAGTTGTGAATCGGTGTCCAATAATGATTATGCAATAATCCTTTATTGCAATTCTGTATCAAATTACACGTATTTGATGATATAGGCCAATCTATTGAACATATCATCGAGAATTTGGGAATATCTTATGAAGTACATGTACTGATTTCGTCAATGATCATTGGCTGTGCTTCAAACTTTCTTATCTATATAGTCATGAGTGAAAAACTGAGAGAAGCTTTGAAAAGATGTTAAAATACAGATAACATTAGGAAATACATGAAGTAATATTTGAGATACAAATTAAAGGATACATATAAGATTTAAAAGATAAGAATAGGATAATGGACATGATATTCTAGAAAACAGTTTTTTTTTGTCAAAGAATAGCTATTAAACCCAAAGTTCCAAATGGTGAAGTTTAAATCATTACTTCATAAATTCGCCATCATGAGTTGGTTGACCGTCATGGATTAATCATTTCACATATGATATCGGATATGTTCCTAATGTCGTTATTAAAATTCCTTTTTCTTTTTAACGAATAAGAGCTACCGAATTATACTATTTACCTTGTTTCTAATAACATGTGCAACACGACGGGTACAACATTTGGATCAGGATTTTCTTACCCTTTCGGAGCACCTGAGATCACCCAAGTTTTGGTGGGGTTCGTGTTGTCTAGTCTTTAGTTTTCTATGTTGTTTCTTGTGGACTATTATTTGTCTCTCTGTTTGTTTTTTTCTTTTTTTTTACCATGGCTTTGTCAGTTTTTTTCGATCTATGAATTTGACTGTCCTTCTGGTATCTTTCGCCCCACTCTGAAACGCAATGTGTTTATACACCTAAAGATAATAATACAGATCCATTTTGGAGTTGCTGGGTTGAGTCTTTCTTCTTCCTTTTCAAGTTACTTTTAACAACTGGATTACAGGGATTGGAGTTTGGAGTTTTAATCCTAGGAACGCCCCTTTCCATTTACAAATGATACACCTCGAACCTTCCTAATATTATTTCGTCCGATTTTCCCCCCTATAACAGCTTTTGATAATAAAAACGTTTTAGGTTGATCATAGGTATATGTTTCCCGAAGACAGAATTTTCTTTACCGAAATGAAGATTTAACTATGCTCTTTTTAAAAATATAGTTAAAATGATGGGTCAGCTTGCTATTTTTCAAGCTTTGAGTCGTTGAAAATTGCCTAAATTTGCTTAGAATTATCATAAAAAAATTCTATGAGATAGAATTTTGAAATAAATTGTGAGAAGATAGGTTTTATTATATGTTTTAATAAAACAAAAAGATTTATATAGATAAACAGTCTAAGCAATAAAATTGCACATCTGTCTACAAAGGACAAGGTATGATAAGAGGCGTTTTTGGCCCCTTTCCAAAATAAGTTTATATATACATCATTGATAGCCTTAGTATAGAAACTATTCAAAACTATAATTTTTTTATGTTCCGGTGAATGGAAGGTTGCCTAGCAACGGTTTAAATGAATAGCCAAATTATCACATATGCATTGCTTTCTCATTACACATTAGCATAATTCAAAATGATATTGTTTGTTTAACACTAACTTGAGTTTGCAAACAAAAAGTCACTTCAATTTCAGTTTAAAAAAAATGCTTAGCAACAACCTAGCAACAAAAATTTTGCCTGGCAACGGTTAAAAAATTTGTTATTACGGTCATATGAGGTATAAATATAGCAATATTTAAAGATTCAGCTACTGTAAATGATTTTTCTTTCATATATATGATGTCTGAGTCATCATTTTTTTTCTCTCAAGAAAATGAAATTGACCATAGCAACCTAAAAGTTGCTTAGCAACAGCCGAAAAAATTAAATTGAACTACAAAAAAAAAACTTTTGATTTTTAATTGTACAAATTAGAGTAAAATTAGGTTAGATTGGTTAATACATGCAAGAATAACTAGCAGTATGAAATGAAAGCAAGTCAATTGTATATCATGCTGATAAAAAGATTAGCAACCAAAATTGTGCTTAGCAACGGTTAAATAATGTTTTGTTTTTTTTGTAAACCGAGGTAGGTTTTTGGCATTATTATTATATCTTGATGATGTAAATATTGAATCATATGCTGTTACCAAAAACAGGGTTGAGATCTCAAAAAAAAAATGTTTAACCCCGCTGCATTTTTGCGCATGTCCCAAGTCAGGAGCCCCTGACCTTTGTTAGTGTTGTATGATTTTTAATTTTAGTTTCTTGTGTATAATTCGGAGTTTAGTATGACGTCAATTATTACTGAACTAGTATACATATTTGTTTGGGGGCCACCTGAAAGATGCCTCAGGGTGCGGAAGTTTCTCGCAGCATTGAAGACCCATTGGTGGCCTTCGGTTGTTGTCTGCTCTATGGTCGGTTTGTTGTCTCTTTGACACATTCCCCATTTCATTCTTAATGTTAGTATTAAATAAAAGATAACTATCAAGGAAATGGTCGGTTTATTAAAAAAAATGCATAAATACAAATCATATTGTCACATAATAATTAGTAAGTATAAACATTAACAAGTTAATATGTAAAATAAACAAGAATGTGTCCCTCTGTATAGTATACCGTGAAAATGGGGCAAAATCTCTAATTTGGCATTAAAATTAGAAATATCATATCATAGGGAACATGTGTACTAAATTTCAAGTTGATTGGACTTCAACTTCATCAAAAACTACCTCGACCAAAAACTTAAACATGAAGCAGGGCAGATGGACGAACGGGCGGACGGATTAACGGACGAACGAACAGACGGATGCACAGACCAGAAAATATAATGCCCATAACTGGGGCATAAAAAACTTGAAGTTATATAAGAAGTGGCACACTTATAATTCATAAATAATAGTTGAAGTTATGAATATAGCATTTCAGATTTACATGATGATTACCGGTACATTAAAAAACGCCAATGGATTAAAACTACTATTGAAGATTCAGTATCAGATTTATACAGTATGTATAGCAAATATGCATAGCCTGTACAATGTCATTGTTTGTCACTTAAAGAATCGTACACTGTGAACTTTTTAACACTTAACACAATATTTTAAAGACTGAAATGGTAAAAACAAAGTTCAAAGTTTTCGATGAGGTCAGGGTTTAAGACGTTAAAAACTCATTAAGATATGTAGACGAAAGAGGCATGAACATCTTCAAGCTTCTTTAAAAATTCATTATTTCTACGATATATATCCTGAAATAAGCACATTGATTGCCGGTGTATAGTATCATGTGCAATCATACCACATCTCCTTATCTTATCCAAAATGTTATGCTTTTTTTTAATGAAACAGTTGTTGGTATGTAGTATTTCATGAAACCCCAAAACATTCGAATTTGATTAGAAACGTAGACATACTTCATTAAAGAGTCTCGGTGGCCGAGTGGTCTTAGAAGTTACTTCTGTAATCACTAGCCAGTTAACACTGAGGTTGTGAGTTCGATCCCCGCTCGTGCGGGTGCACTCGTTTTCAACCTTAGTTTCTCCTTTCAATGTTGATCTGTTTATTATTTTTATTCTGAATGTCTTCACTTGCAGGACTGAATGTCCAGCCAAAAGGTTTCAACTTTCAAGATTTACAGCCGATTTGATTGAGTGTGAAGCCAAAGGTAAAATCTTTGGTAAGCTTGCTTGTTAGCTGAACCGTGAAGTCATTATTATGTCAGGTTTACTACCCTCCTTTCGAAGTAGCATAGTCCATCAGATAGATAGAATGAAATTCAAAACAGTGTAGCTGTGGCCATTAATTGACACATTAAATTCATCCATTGACTGGGACAATTTTGGTGAACGTTTGTATGTAACGACCATTGCTCACTATGTACTTTTTAAAGACACTTAAACTATGGGGTCACCAAAGGTTCTCAACACCTTAATAAAGTAATTCGAAAAAATAATCAGAAATAACACGATGTTTTGATTTATATCAATTATATAAATCAAAACATAAAGGTTATTCCTGATTAATTTTTCGAATTATTTTATAATTAAAGGCGTTAAGAAACCTTTGGTGACCCCACAGTTTAAATGTCTATCGTAGGTACGTCGTGAACAGTGGTCGTTACAGACAAACGTTCACGTAAATTGTCCCAGTCAATGGATGAATTTAATGTGTCAATCAATGGCCACAGCCACACTGTTTTGAATTTCATTCTAGATTGGTAGTCTGCTGGACTAGTATATTTTTAAAGGAGGATAGTTAACCTGACCTAACAATGACTTTATGATTCATCTAACAAGCAAGCTAACTAAAAATATTACCTTTGACTTCACACTCAATGAAATCGGCTGTAGTATTCACCAAGTTCAACCTTTCAGGTATTGAATAAATATTTGAAGTTACTAAAAAAATCTTATTTATTGCATTAGGGATATTAAACTGTAGTACTAGTCGTGCAAGTTGTGCCTTCAATAGCAAGTGAAAGGGAAAACAAGTTCACCTACCGGTTTTTGTGAATATTCAACTACTACCCTAATTGTTTTTTAAGTAGCAAGAAATATTGACTAAGTCCAAAAATCTGACATTTTTAGAATATTTGAAGAATAATAAAAATCCGATGGCAATACATGCATCAATTATGTGTACAATAAACCTATTAGGTATTAAAGCTGTTTCTCAAAACCTGTAGGAGGATAACCGACTCTTTTTTTATATATATAGCTTGTACCAAAAATACTGGACATTTAATGAAAATTTTATAAAAAAATCAAAACCCTGTAGACATACACACCTCTATTATTAATAAAAAGCTTTTTAGGTCAAAAAAACGGGCGGATGGATGGACGGACAGATCTAAATTAACGAACGTGCTCGACATTTTGTCCCGTGAGGGAAGGGGGAATGTGAAATAGAATTAAGAGGACATAGTTTACATGTACATTAAACAGCTAGGTGAGAAGTACCAGTGCACTCCAGGAATCGGTATAGATTTGGCATGATATTTTGTCACTTACATAGAACTCCAGACAAAACAAAATACACATACGAAATGGCAAACAAATACACATGTTTTTTTCGCGCATACTTCATAAGTTTGTTTGCCATGGGTCTTATCCAATTTGTATTTATGCAAGTAAAATATGTTAAAAGTAATTTCGCTATAGCATGTTTTATTTGATAATCCATATAGGATCTGAGTCAACTGAATGCTACATGTGTACTTTTATTTTATGATTACATCTTGCCAAAAGAGTGCTCTGACATATATAAGAAAAATCATTAGTGTACCGAATCAGGCGATATATGAATAGGCTGGAAATACATAATTTACAGTATAGTATAAGTGTAGTTAACTTAATTTCAGTATCAACTGCTCTTTACCTGGAATTATGTTTATATTTACATTTCATACTTAGGATTTTTTTAATACTGACTGCACATGCATATGGTATTAGTTTAATACTGCAAGCAGATTCTGGTCTATCAACAAGTGATTATGATATTTTAAATTTTATGTTAAATAATAACTAAATTATGGACAATGCACATGTGAAGTTCTAAAACCTTTGGGAACAAAAACTGTGCACGAAATGGATAGGTTACATAAAACTATTTTTCTGTACATGGTTAAATAGAAAACTTCAAAGTGCAAAATATATACGTTTTGATGAAATGATTTTCTTCAGAACTACAAAAAGAGTTTGAATATATTGAGAATTTATTATAAAATTCATTTTTAAGATTTTGTTGAATATTTGAAAATCATAATGAATAAAAATTAATTCACCATATTTCAAGGGACACAACTCTGTATTTGGCTGCACAGTGTTAGACTATTTTGATCATTATGGGTCTAATTTCATGTATAACATATTTCTTTAAGAGAGTGACATGTCTTGATGACTGGATACCACATAAAACAATCCGTACGTGATATTCTGATCAATTATGGATCCCGGAATAATTTCGTACCCGTGCCGTTCACTTTGACGTATTATAATGACTTGTCAAAATATGTAAACAATCGGATTATTTTTCAAATTTTTAGACATGAGCGCCAACGTAGACCACCATGATATTTTATTATGTGAAAGATACATAAGAGTACAGTTGATGGTTGAAATTTTCAAGATGGTCTACGTTGGCGCTGATGTCAAATTTTGTCTCCGAACATGATGAAATTGTAGAGTTTTTACACTTTTCGTCGTTTAGGGCTTTTCAAGGTCTCAGTTTGAACATATTTGAGTACATAACACCTAAAAATAAGGTTCTACATGGACGATCAGATACTGCCAGAAACGGCCCTTATCATACCTTGTCCTTTGGAGATTTGGGTAAATAACTAGAGTGATTGTTTCAAGCAATAGTACAATCCAAGATGGCAGTATAGCATGAACCTACCTTAAAATATTATTCGTTGTCTGTTTTTTTTTGTCTTTGGCGAGTAGTCATTACACTGTTGTATAATCATATCAATCTTTTTTCCATTTCAATTGATCAGCTATATAAACGAGTTCTTTTCGCGATAATTATTCTTTTTTTTTTGGGTGTCTCTCTAAATCGAAAACCCCTGGTTTTTCCTACATGTAGTTTAAATATAGAATGAATATCGTTTTTCCAACAAAAATTCAAGAAGCCCCCCTGCCACAAAATTGAAAAACAGCCTGGAGTTAATACAAGTTCTTTTTGGTAATTTGTGCTATTGCGTTGCTGTCTGGTCGGCTCAGAACCCGCGTCTCTGTTCGGCTATGGTTATTATACTAATGCAAAATATAGACATGTGAAACAACATAATCTAAAAGAATAACAAAGATATTGTAGATATTGCTAGAACGTATATAGCTCAACTCCGAAATAGTGCCGGCACATCTCTCAGCTAAACGTAGGTCGGCGTTGCATAGTAGAGACAACGTTGTCACTATTTTGGAATTTGGCAAAATGCGCTATATTCGTCCTGGTTGACGCAAGGAGCGTTTGCCTCTTAGTTTTATCCAGGTTTAATTGAGCGACAAACCTCAGACTTGCAAATAAGTTTGCTGCATTATTGATTGTAGAAATAACATATTGTATTGTATTATTTGTAAATAAGTTTTCGTCCTGAATATGCATGAAATATTTGCTACGGGACGATTTGCATGTAATAATCAATCAGTTTGTGCAGAACATAGTGCATTAAATAGTTCATTGATAAGAAGCAAACATAATCGATCGATAAAAAAATGACCATTGGACACCTTTTCGTTCAAACTTACATTTATTAGATTTACAAATTATAAAGACAAATCCTTTTAGCATGCTAGCAATGTAACAATAAGAAGACGACACTAGAATTGTCAATGAGGCATCTATTTAAGACCAAATGATGCAGATGTAGGCAAATACACATATTAGTATTAGACACCACACGAGTACTAGTTCTTCTTTAAGTTACATTTATTTGTATAAAACCTAACGGAATTTTCGTACTGAAGATTATGAAAATCATATCAGAGTCTATAGTACTTCAGCGTAGATTACAATGACGCGTTTAAAGACGGGATGATCATACCACGCTCAACTTTGAAGTACACGTTCCACACTTTCTTAAACGATATTATTCCAGTCTAAAAGACGTGTTACATAGTCATTTATATATTACAAGCAGCATTGCCAAAACTAAATAACATGGCTTAATTATTTCTTCCTGCGACTTCTCAGGCTCTGGAACAGTTTGCGAAATCCAAGTTTTATCCATACCTTTATTTTTGAATGATTTAATAGAAATGAACCGTATGACAAAGTTATACATATCATGAATATTGTATGTCATCAGAGAAATTAAATATTTATTCATATTCAGTATTCATTTTTAAAATGTTGACAAAAATCCCAATTTACATTACATTTGACATTTTTTCTGGTTCCCTAAGTTAAAATCTTACTTTTCTTTGTTCAAAATACAAATGTTTTGGTCAAGAAATCTTTTTCAAATTCAATATTTTTAACGTTTGAAAAAGAGTTATACTGTACTAAAATAGGTTGCTCCATTTATAAAAAAAAATATGAAAATTTTCCAGTTTTTATTGATTTTTTCCTTTAAAAAAACGATGATTTAAACCCATCCTCACCATGTTTCACCAATATTAACTTGGAAGACTTTAAGTATATCAAATATGATAACATCCTTGACACGATAACGCTCAATTAGTTTCTCTTTGCAAATAAGTTGATGTTTAAACTTTGCATAGATTGACTGGACTATTGACCACAAGCCACCGAGTAAAAAATGAATGTACTTTAAGGACATATAGGAAAGTAAAATAGTTTTAACAAAAACGATCACTCATTATTAGATTTTGCTATTTAGAGGAAATTATTATAAGTCATAAGAGATTATGTAGTTTCGGTTGTTGTACTTTTGCATATATATGTGCTTTTCTGAGTTTTTTCGAATGAATTGCTTATGTCCGAATAAAGTTCGTTTGAATTTGCTTGAAAAACTTAAATAAAGAAATATTAATCTTTGCTGTTTCATCGTTTTGTGTTTTTTAAAGCTTAATTTTTCCTAAACTTCTGTAATTGTACATAAATGGAGAATTGGTGTGTTTCTTTTTAATAAATTTCATAAAATATAATATGAAAAAAATGAAATTCTTTTGAGAGCATGAAATTTGGAGAGAGTATTTCTAGTACTTCTTAACATGTTTGTATTTTGTCAAACTGTTATTACACATGTCACTTAAATAGATAATTTACTTACTTGCTAACTTACTAATATATATGTTATATACATAGCACGCCTTTTATAAATTAACGCTTTGAGTGGATTAAATATGTTTATGAGCAAGACGTGACTACATATAAAATGTAAAATAAATCGTCGATGACACCTCTGAAAGGTTAAATATAACTGTATTTTTCATTAATTAAATATGTCAATCAAATAGTGGTGCTTTCTATGAAAAATCGTCTCTTATTTTCCGAAAATTACCTCATGATAAGATTTTTTAGTCGAAATTGATATTATGATACATGTCAATGAATTAGTGACATGATATTTTCAGCAAGGTTTATAGACCAGATAATGTTTTAGTGTTATTGAAGCCAGTTCCCCTCCCAAAGATGTTTCAGCCCAGTAGTCAGCACTTCGGTGTTGACATGAATATCAATTATGTGGTCATTTTTATAAATTTCCTGTTTACAAAACCATGAATTTATTGAAAACTAAGGACTTTCTTATCCCAGTAATAGATTACCTTAGCCGTATTTGGCACAACTTTTTGGAATTTTGGATCCTCAATGCTCTTGAACTTCGTACTTATGGTTTTATAAATATTTTGATATGAGCGTCACTGATGAGTCTTATGTAGACGAAACGCGCGTCTGGCGTACTAAATTATAATCCTGGTACCTTTGATAACTAATTAGGGGATATATGCAAAATCTAGTTCGATGCATACCATCTAGCCTGCTTTCAAAACTAAAAGGAGATGTAGTCTTAGAAGAGTTAAAAGTTTTGATCAGGAGGAAATATTTCTTTTAACTTTTTGTAAAGTTATTCCTCCTTTACCATCATCAGAAAATTGTTGATTGATTGTTAGATTGAGGTTGTTGATTACGTAAGGTTCAGGGACATATATTTTAAGCATGTTTAATTCAGTGGGATATACCTTTGAAAAGTTGAGAAAATGAAACGATTGAACATCCAAAGACATATTTTTAAGAATATTTATTTTGACACAATTCGTTAGCACTCCTCGTGTATTATTTGCTTTAAGTTTATGAAACCATTCATTTAGTGTTAAGTTATATAATTAACAAGTTTGACTAGTGGTGTTAAGGTAAGGACTTTCCTCCCGGCATTCTTTTTTGATAAAGTTTTGTTTATTCATTTTATTTAAATTCATTGGGAAACTTATGGTAATTGATTTCATTGTTTACTATGCCAATGAGGTCGAGTCAGACTGTGTAATAAAAATTCATGTTGAAAATATTAATAAAGTGCCTGGAAAATCAACCTTAAAATGTTAGAGATGATCTGAGTATTTATTCCTTCCGACCGGGTAACATTATTACAATGCTATAGTGCACATTGTTCTTACATCCTGTAACTAAACAACAAGCATAATTATTTTTAATTATGAGTCTTATCTTAACTTTTTTTGGTGCATAATTATTCAGTAAAAAATCCATTTGTAACAATTGACAACATGTTGTTCATGCTGTACTCACGAACTCAATTTTGAGTGAATATTGTGGTAGGGCCAATAATTGTATACCTTTCTACCAATGAGTAAAACCTTTATATAGAAGTCTATGACGCGGTATGTGCGTCATAAATATTTATTTATGCCTTAGCATAAATCAATGTATGCCTGGGCATAAACCCATTTTAGGCTAATCATAAATAGATTTATTGCTAGGCATAAATCGATTTATGGATAGCCATAATTATTTATGTCTTTGCATAAATAGATTTATGGCTAACCATAAGTATATATATATATATATATATAAAAACTTTCTTATAATTATTATTTCGTAGTGTACTTGTGCATCTGCTATTTTACTTTAAGATAATAAGGATGTCTGTAGTTTCCTGTATTCAATGCACTTTTATATTATGAGTATGACATCCGCTATTTGCAAATTCTCCTATTTGATTTCAGTCAAACTTTCACGGATTTTTCATGACGAAACAACTCCTTTTTTTACTTTTTACACTGAATGTTTTTGTTTTCCTTCCATATCATTGACTAAGCCATTGTTTAATTTTAGGATACAGATTTTGTATCGTCATCTCCTACTTAACCACTCATTGTTATTCATTTTAAACATAATCACAATGATATATTGTGCACCTCCTTCGTACATCCTGCCACTTCAAAACAACCGAATTGTTTTCTTATCTTGAATTTTGATATAAATAAAAGTATATTTTATGTACTATAGAAGTGTGGACACAGACCAGTGTGGATAGTATGTTTGGATGTTTGACAGTGTTTTTCTGACAAAAAAGGTTCTCTGGTTTATCCCCATAGGGTTCGGTTGAACTGTTGTGCACAGTGACAGCAAACCTGTACCAAACACTGAAAATAGCAGTGTCTTATTTCAAATGTATTTAATATTAAGTTTTAATTTTCAAGACTGTCATGGAGGAGATACTACTTTAAATCAGTGCCCACCTTTCATATATTTGTTTAGCTAGACATTACTTTTAATATCAAACCCACATATTGGCCAACGTAGTATAGGTGCTTCGTGTATATAAGATGCACATTCCTGTAAATAAACTTTGTGCATGTGCAATGTTACATTGGAGAATTTCCTTTCAATATTTTAATTTCTATGTGAATACATTAACATTTTAAAAAATGATCTGTTAAGGGAACACAGATAGCTGAGTGTGCTCCAACGCTGGAGAGATTTACGTTAAAAAGCGGAAGATCGGAAGGATTGCCAAATGATTCCGATAAAATAAGTACCATAATTTGATTTTGGATAGCAAAACTCAAAATTAGAAGATTACCAAAGTAGGTGCATTTCTGCATGATACATTATACCAAATATGGCAGATTCCAATACAGATGCTCATAACTCCTACAAACTGATTAAAACTCTTTTAGGTATAAACAGGTTAACAGACTTAAAAAAAAATAATTTATACTTACTAACATTTCCGTTGTGTATAAGTGACTGATAATTTACACTCAGGACTCATCAACAGGCAGCAGAGATGTTTGCAAAAAAGTGTTACAAAACCACCTAGCATCATATTGTAAGTAGCATTGTTCGGAAAACTGCTTTTTATTTGGCTTCTGTACAAAAAAAGTTTGGTTCAAGTGTAAATAAAATGCTTTAATCTCCCCGAAATACTTACATGTATGGATGGTACAACTCCTTGTGCAGACAGTTTTAATTATATTACCTTGCAGCAGATCATATGTAGATGCGAGTTGTCTGTCAGACCTCTATTTCACAAAGAATGCATTTGCATAACAGTGAACTGAGCTCAAAGCAAAGCACTTCAATTATACACTTGGACAAAAAGCTCAATCCAGTGATATACTGTGTAAAAGAGGACTGTCATGACCGTTCATCCCATCCTTGATAACCACATCTATGATCTAACAAACATGCCAAGCATGGATCAGAAGTCCTGAAAAATAAGATTTTTTTTATATTATATGTACAAATACGTATCCCTGTTAAAACATTAAAAGTTATGGTAAAAACATTCAGTTCTAGCAAGTAGTTCATGCACTGATTAATAATATTTGCTGAGTGCACCTCTTTTCGAAATAAGAACATACTTCCACCTAATCATTGTAAACAGGTGAACAAACATTAAAACTGTAAAATGTTATCAGACTTTATATCTATCAGTGTCTATTTACCATCACAACTGAATCAATATATTATATACATATATATAGGACTTGGATTAACGAACAGTCTCTAACAAACCCCCATTTCTGAAGTCGACATCCAAATCTGACGTCATAATAAAATAAGATTTCAAATCTACATGCATGACCAATTATATATCCCTAGTGGGACATGCAGTTACTAATTACCTTTCCAGAGCACATTCGATCACCCTTCCGTTTATTTGGGGTAGGTCCACGTGTGGCTAAGTTTTTTTTATTTTTATGTAGAACTTGTGAATTTTGGATCCGGTAAGACAGTTTTGTCAGTCCTGTCAACTGTTCCCTAACCTACGTTTAATAATATAAAATAAAAATGCTTGCTGAGCTCAGCCTGATACGACCGCAGATGTCGAACCCTGAACAGGTGGTGCAAGTTTGGACACACAATCAGGCTTGATACTGTCTGAATTTGGATTGTAATCAAATGTTTGACATAATATAGGTTTCTGACACAAAATAAATGTGTTGAATTTTTTTAGCATTATCTAAAAGTTTTAAATGAGTTAAATAAAATTGTAATAGATTGTAATTGAAGATTTCTTGCTATTGCACAATACTGTGCAATTGAATATTTCATGCAATTAAGCAATACTGTGCAATTCAATATTTCTTGCTATTTCACAATACTCTGCAATTAAAGATGTCTTGCTATTGCGCAATACTGTGCTATTGGATATTTCTTGCTATTGCGCAATACTGTGCAATTGAAGATTTCTAGCTATTGCGCAATTTTTTGCTATTGCGCAATACTGTGCAATTGAAGATTTCTAGCTATTGCACAATACTTAATATAATATTTTACACATCCTGTTTGGTGTGTATCTCCTGCCATATCATTATTATTTGCTTATATATATATATATATAAATAAAAAATAACCAATTTAAAATGGAAAATTTTAAAGAAAAAAAAAGGAAAAAAATCCCCCTAACCTTTTGAACCCTCTTATGATTCATCACTCCAAACTCAATCCCAGCCTTCCCTTTGTGGTATGGTACCTTGAAGTATATTCCAGAGAGATCTATACACTTGAACACAAGTTATTGTCTGGAAACTAGAAAAATGCTTGGTTTTTTTTGCCACTTTTTGGCCCCAAATTCCTAAACGTTTAGGGCAATTATCCCCAAACTCAAACCCAACTTTCCCTTTGTGACATGGGACCTTGTAGTACATTTTCAGAAAGTTCCATACACTTACACACAAGTTATTGTCCTGAAACTAGAATAAAGGCTTGTTTTTTGGCCCCTTTTTGGCACCCTATTCCTAAAATTTTCAGGCAATTACCCCCAAAATCAATCCCAGCATTCCCTTTGTGATATGGAACCTTGTGGTACAATGTCAGATAGATCCCTACACTAACACACAAGTTATTGTGTGGAAGTTACAAAAATGCTTATTTTTCCCCTTTTTTTGGCCCCTTATCAAGCAAAGATATTGGTAACATAACCCCCAAAATCAATCCAAACCTTCTTTTTGTTGTATTGAACCGTATTGTAAAATTTCATAGAGATCCATTAACTTAAACTAAAGTTATTGTGCGAAAACCAATGTGTCCTCGGACGACGACGACGACGCCAACGTCATTCAAATATACGACCGCCATAATTTGCGGTCGTATAAAAATAGTTGGCTTAAGATACACCCTTAACCTTGACTGGAACGACCGGGACAAGGATATGACCAGGGGTGGTTTAATGACTGACATCACACTCAATTCAAATGATAAATAAATGAAATAATGACAATGTTACTCAATCTAAATGAAAAATAAATGACAATGCTACTCAATTTAAATGATAAATAAATGAAATAATGACAATGTTACTCAATTCAAATGATAAATAAATGACAATGTTCACGGCCGACACTCGGCTAACCGAGAGTTTGGTCGGTTAATCTATATTGAGTATGCGGCTATATCGGCGGTTGGTCTGTTAATCGGGTTGGTTATACGTCTGTTAAGAGTAAAACTCACAATTTAATGTTAAACTCTGTTAAATATACAGATTTTTGCCATATTATGAGAACCACATAAAAAAAAGAAAAGTGTCTGACAAAATGATATCTATCATAGAACATTTTCCACCAGTAAAAAAAATGCATAGCCTGCGCAGTTTTAAGTAAAACGAAAAGGCGTCTCGCAAGTATGTGGTTTTTATGCTTGTACGCATAGCAATATTTTGGATAAACGGCTAAAAAACATTTTTATATATGATTTAAAGGACACAAAATAGTACTTTGGTTCTAAAAAAATAATTGTCATTGATAAATATTTCATAATTGTTATATAAGTTGAGTAATACCACATTTTAATGAATATTAGGGGAATACAGTCTGTTAATGGGTTGGACAATTTAAATCGTGTCCGTTGAGAGTTATTTAGCCACGACAGTAGTCTTACTCCCTTTAGTTTATATTTTCACATTGAAAAAAATTAGATGTACTTGTGACGAAAAAATTACAATACGGTGCAACAGTATCCTTATAGAAAGAGAACTTTTATTTTAATTTTATTTCTATGCATTTCCTTGAAGGGTATGTCACTTCAATATAGCGTTATATGGACTGATTGGCCTCTCGAATTCGCACGAATTTATTATTTACGCCAAGTTATCAAGCAGCCTTTTTTTTCTGTTCAAAGTCTGTAACATCTATGAATCTGTCATGTGTTGCAATGCAGCTGGTTAAATTCCATGCGTTTTCTTTGAAATACTAAGGCTTTTCTACCTCAGGAATAGATTACCTTATGCCGGCATCACACATTGGCGTATAGACCGGCGTGCACCAAACGTACAGAGAAAATTGACAAAGTCGGTATACGTTAGTTGCATGCCATAGGAACGCTTAGCAATCGTTCAAAGCGCGTTGCATAAGTTTGTAGTACGTCGAAATACAAAGGTAAAATTGAGAAAGGAAATGGGGAATGTGTCAAAGCGACAACAACCCGACCATAGAGCAGGCCAAGGCCACCAATGGGTCTTCAATGTAGAGAGAAACTCCAGCACCCGTAGGCGTCCTTCAGCTGGCCCATTAAAAAATATGTATACTAGATCACACATTACTAACAAAGACCAGAGGCTCCTGACTTGGGACAGGCGCAAAATTGCGGCGGGGATAAACATGTTTATGAGATATCAACCCTCCCCCTATTCCTCTAACCAATGAAGGAAAGTAAATACGCTTGATGAACGCTACAATCCCAGGAAATTTGTATGCAGCATAAAAAACATACAACATACGCCAACATACGTTTCTAGTACGCCCAAAACAAGCGAGAGAGGTTACAAAAGTTACAAGCCAGGAGTACAAACACAAGTATTTATATTTTTTATAAAAGAACAAAGCTTCTTCAGAACTGGTTTTCTTGTAGGGGCGTTTCATAGCTGATTCTGCGGTATGGGGTTTACTCATTGTTGAAGGCTGTCCCATGTCGATCCTACAGTCGTTAACTTCTGCGTTATTTGGTCTCTGGTTGAGATTTGTCTGATTGGTAATCATATCAAGTCTTCTTATTTGTATAGGTACATCTGTATTGTACTTTAACATATTGAGAGAGAAAAATTGAAAATCAGCAAATGTACATTAATTGCAGAAAGACAGATCAGAGAGCGTACACACACGTCAAAACTCGTCGCTTTCAATTAAGGTGATGAGCAAATATGAAGTCATTCAGTAAGGTTGTTTCTAAGAAAAGTAACAAACATATTGTTAGACGATCGGACAACAGATCAAACAACGTTTTTGCAATATAGCTCTACTCTTAGACAAAGAAGTAAGCCAATATCATATAAATATCTATACGCCGCATAAAAGGTAATGGAAGTTATCTATTGATAATGACATCGTTCAATATTATTTTCTAATACCGGCTGCTGTACTTCATATGAAATGTTATACTAAAACTTCATTTTCGGTTGATTGAGGCAATAATGAGATGAAACAGCTTCAACTGTAAAACAATAAGTACTCCTTATATTAAAAGTTTGTAAGATGATTATCTTTTGAATGTAGAAAGAAAAAGAAAAATCGAAGTATGGCCTTTTAAAGATGACGATATGGAATCGGTTTTGTCATTGTAGAAGGTTGTACGGTTGTCATTGTTGAAGGTTATATACGGTTGTCACTTAATGGTATCACCTCACTCAATTTAAAGTTGGTTCACATTTTGCCATATCAAGGCCTTTGAAATAATATTCTATCCTCTTTTAGTACATGAATCAATTTAGAACTAATGTTGGACGGATATGCACCTTTATACTTATATCAGAGTTTTCTTTATTGCCGTACAGTTAAAAAGTAATCTGCTAGTAACCTTTGTTATATCCCTTACTTTATTATAAAAAGGTTTCTGTCCAAATGTAGTTTCGTAAATGTTTAGCACAAATGTTTTGCCATTTTACAAGGAACCATCATATGCATTTTTATGATAAGTATCAACGCTTTTGAAAACACCTGTATATAATTATAATTGAGAGTATAGTCTTGTACGGCGGGAACGATTATACGACGTCTTTGCGATTAAAACTTAACATAACGTAATTTAGCGCCATACTGACAGACGTCGTAAAATATTAAGGTATATGGCTTTTATTGAAAAAACAAGCACATGGACCCCTATTTTTTTCTTTTGCAATCAATCAAGTACTGTTTCATGAACACTCCGTTAAATTTTCAAGAAAAAATCAACGATCAAATTTTTTCTGCACTTCCGAAATGACGTAAAAAATGGTCAAATTCTTTAATTCGCATATTGCAATCTAAATCCGGAAAATTCTAATTTGGTTTAACCTTAAAATTGTTTTATTATGTTGATGCCATGGATCAAGGGAACATTTTACCAAAAACCCGGTTAAGTTATGACTTTTCGTTCAAAAGTATTGTTACTTTCTTTAAAAGTCCTTATTTATGAAATTTCAGGGATTTTCTTCCAAATATGCAAATTTCGAACTAAATTATCTCAAAAAGTAAGTCATGAAGGTACTTTTTTCTTTCCATATTTGAAAAGTGCACATTGAAATTGACCTTCTATCAAAATTTCAAGAAAAAATCAACGAGGGATCTCTACTGTATAGTATGCCCTTAAAGCTCGTTTTGCACACGTTACAAATATGATTGACAGGTTAAATGCATCCAAAATTACTAGCGTATTGGCAGCGTAAATGATTTTGAACACTCCAGTGCTATACGCTGATGTGTGACGCCGGTATTAGTTGTGTTTCCTCAATGCTTTTCAACTTCGTATTTTATTTGGCCTTTTACACATTTTTTTCGTCACTGATGAGTTTTTCGTAGACGAAACGCGTGTCTGGCGTAAATATAAGGCGTAAATATAAAATTTCAATCCTGGTATCTATGAGGAGTTTATTTCCGGTATGTATTGTCTTTTGAAACTAATATTACTTTGATATTACACTTTTTGAAACCAGTTCTATCAATTTTCAGATTCCATTGTCTAAACTTATGTTTCATTGTTCATGTGTTGCTTCCATATATTCTAGCCACTAATCTTGAGTCTATCCCTTTATTCAGATAACACCCCATATAGCAATTAAATTATGCTTGTAATGTCATTCATAACTCTTAACAGACCAATTAACAGACCGAGTTTTATACATCCGACCCATTAACAGACCACATTTTTATCAAAAATTGATTTATGTCACCAAAATACAGTTTTTCGTGTAGATTTTTCACATATTGATGTTAATATGGTAAACAAACATAATGCCTGTCTTTTTTCGATGTTCAAAATATTGCATGCAAGTAAACTCAACCAACTTGTCATTTTTGTGTACATTTTGTGTGTGTAAAATGTGTATAAATTTACTGATGAGTAACTCGCCTTTTCATTTTATAGATCGTTTATTGAAGCTAGAAAAAAAAATAATTACACCACTGGATTCAGTACTCCAAATCGTTTTGTCAGACATGAATAGTTTTTATGATATAAATATAATTAAAAAGTTATACAATGAAACATAATGACCTTGCAATGATTTTCTCGATAACACCTGATTAACAGACTTTAGCCAACCCGATTAACAGACCAACCGCCGATATAGCCGCATACTCAATATAGATTAACCGACCAAACTCTCGGTTAGCCGAGTGTCGGTCGTGATGTTACTCAATTTAAACGATAAATAAATGACAATGTTACTCAATTTAAATGATTAATAAATGACAATGTTACTCAATTTAAATGATAAATAAATGACAATGTTACTCAATTTAAATGATAAATAAATGACAATGTTACTCAATTTAAATGATAAATAAATGACAATGTTACTCAATTTAAATGATAAATAAATGACAATGTTACTCAATTTAAATGATAAATAAATGACAATGTTACTCAATTTAAATGATAGATAAATGACAATGTTACTCAATTTATACGATAAATAAATGACAATGTTACTCAATTTAAATGATAAATAAATGACAATGTTACTCAATTTAAATGATAGATAAATGACAATGCTGCACTACACTTGATATTTGCATGTTTTTGTTTCATTGTATTTACATAAAAGTATCTGGTCATTGGTTGTCCCTTATTTTAACTTTTGGCTTCAAATGCTATTCAACTATATATTTGATTTGGCGTTTCATTGTTACAACTGATTTTATTGTTGCAACGTTGATTACTGTAAATTCAGAAATGATTGCGTGCATTTATTATTGCGATTTTGTTATTTTAGACTAAAATGCGTTTTTAAATTTTGCAATATTCAGAAAAATCCTATCTCTATTTCCATATTTCCGCACTCAGTTCCAACTTTGACTATTACGTGCCGTTGCAAGCGTGGCTTATTTACAATTTAAAATAAATCATTTTGCAGTAATATTTCGTTACATTGCAATGGTGCATAGAAAAAATAAAGTAAAAATATACAAGTGATTTAATTAATTATTTTTGTTGTGGATTGTTATCCTATGTATATTTCTTGGTAAAACTGTGTACATGTTAAGCATTTTTTATAATATTTGTGAAAGAGCAGATATAGAAGTCTGCTCTTTGAAGTCGTCGACCGTGTACAAAGGATTGCTGATGTAGGAAGTAAGTTCCATTGTGCTATTGTATGTGGATAAAATGAAAACTTGTAAGAATCTTTATTTGTTTGAATTTGTTTAAAGTGGTTGGTATGTTTATGACTTGTTCTATTGTCTGATTTAACGAGAAGATCTTTAGTGTAAATTGATATGTGATTGTGTATAATCTTATAGAATACCACTAATCTTGTTTGTATACGTCTCAGTTCTAATGTAGGCCACGGTAAGTGATCAAGCATATTTGAGACCGAACTAGTATTGTGATATCTATTACATGTATAGCGAGTAGCTCTTCATTGGACCATTTCAATTTGGTTAATTTGATTTTTGGTGTGAGTGTCCCAGACACAAGAACTGTACTCAAGCTTAGTTCTAACTAATGAAATGTATGCCCTTTCTTTAATTTGTTTGGATGAAACTTTAAGGTTACGTTTTAGGAAATTAAGATGTCCATTTGCAATGGCGGACTACAGAACGGACGCATAGACCAGGAAACACAATTTTCTCTACTATCGTAGGTTGGCCATAAAAACGAGTAGATGCAACTGAGATGCAAATTAGAGGATGAATTTAAAAAAAAAAAAACACTTAAAAAGAGTATATTCGACATTAAATGTAAATTATATATCAAAAAAATGCTGAAATGGAGAAAAGATTTATATTGTTAGAAAGCAGTATACCCCTTAAGAAGATAACACAGATTCAGTTTTAAGTTTTAGTCAGTTTCTCGTTTCTTTTCAAGTAACTAACAAAAAAAACTTTGCAAATGGTTTTGAACAAATTGTGTTTGGAGTTTTGAGTTTTAACCTCAGGAACGCCCCCTTTCAAGTAACATATGAAACTGCTTGAAGCTTCCTGATATTTCATCCGATATTTTTTCTTACCAGTAGCTATAATAGGTTTTTGATAATATATATAAATATATTTTGAATTATTCAAATCGTTGTCTTTTTTTGTCTTTGACGAATAGTCATTATAATTACACTGCTTTCTAACAATATAAATCTTTTTTCCATTTCATCGGATCTGCTTTCACACGAGTTTCGCCCCCCCCCCCCCCGCTATTATCATTTATTTCTCTCTCGAAATAAAAAACTCCTGATTTCCACTTCATTTTATTTAAGGAATGACTGTACTGTTTTTCTGTCTTTGAAGAAATAACATAAAAAAATGAGGTGAACACTGAATAATAAAATTAACGGTACCAATTTTCTTGCACCAGATGCGCATTTCGACAATACATGTCTCTTCAGTGATGCTCGTGGCCAAAATACCTGCGAAGCGGATCATTTAAACGTGTGCACCACATTTCCCCGGTTATTTCGAATAGACAGAAAAATTGTTGCAGTCATTACTTATAATTTAATTCTAGATTCCATATTTAATATAGTAATTCATGAAAAAAAACGTTGATGACGTCATGAAAACGAAACGTTATGATAGGCATGCTTCCGAAGTGCTTTTCTGGGTTTACCTTCATCATTGAACCCCTAAAGACGAATATGTGAAAGCTAGTGATGTATAAAAACCAAAACAGTTGAAGCGCTATATAATCAAAAAGTATTTACAAAATAGCCAAATCCATCAAAATCAAAATTATGTCTATGAGCTTTCTTCAAGCATGAATAAAAAAGTGTGCAAGATTCGATGTAGGGGACTAATAATCCCGAATGCTCAACGTATTTTCTGACAACAAAAAGATAATATTCTCCGCTCTCGAAGTAAGACGTCTCATACATGGAATATTAAATGGCAGGATAGACCCCTTCTTACACTTAAGGTGGTACCTAACACTACAGGGAGATAACTCTATAAAGTCAGCTCAACGTTTTAATTACGTTGTGTTGTAAAAGTAATATTAAGCTTCTCAATGATTAAAATTGGTGTTTGTCAAACTGCTATATAACCAGTGTAATTTTTCTGACAAAACGGTTGGTTCAAAATTTTTGAAAATTATATATTTTTCGTTAAAGGGTCAAAGTAAATACTTTGACAAAATTTTATGAAAATTAAACGAGCCAAATAAATTTTAGTGAAAGTGTTGGGTACCACCTCAAATAAAAAATTTAGAAAAGAGAATGTTGTTAGTAGATACAAAACAGAAAATGATGAACACTTTTACAAAAGATAAATTGGATCGGTGTTCTGTGTATTCACATTACTTGTAGAACTCTCCTTACTCTTGGTTAAAAATGAAATTTCCGTGACCTAAATGGTTTGCGAAAATTAATATTTTTATATATAGTATAGTAAATACACATTACATTTATTATCCGTGCCTGAGGGAGATTTTTAAATTTGTTTATATTTTCCAAAGGGTGTCGACCGAGGGAAATATGGCTTTTCAAGAGTCAACAAAAGGCTTAGGAAAATGAATGTTTTATTCAACTGCCTTTGTGTTTTTATTTCCTTGACAAAATCTTCATTTTCTATCAATGTTTCATATCCGCTTGCTTTTATGAAGAAAAACGAAATGAACATTGATAGAAGCTTCATGCCTTTGTAAGTCTTTTGTGTTTGTTTTTTAAATTTTTTAGTTCATTTATATGTTTCGGGGTGACGTCCACTTTCACTGAACTTGTTAACATTTTTGTTCAGGGGCCAGCCGAAGCCCGCCTTCGGATGTGGGATCTTCTCACGATATTGAAAACCACTGAAGCCCTTCGGCTGCTCTTCGGTGTGGTTGCTGTCTATTTGACACATTCCTCATTTTCAATTTCAATTGTATTGATAACTTGACAATACTGATAAAAAATAAATCTGATTGGGCATATATCCATGTCATAACCCTGACACCTGACTAAAAAAGCTTGAAGTCATCTTGAAAAATTCAAAGCGACACTTAGTATTTGATGTTTAGAGGGAAAAATGAAGTTTGACAATATCACGTGGGATTGTGTCAATCAATCAAATATTGATTTCAGTGGAATAATATTTATTATTTAACACGTAAATATTATAGGATTATAATTATTTATATATATATATATATTTATCAGTTATCCTTATCTACAAAATATATTGTCAACTACATTTTTTTAATGAATAAAATTTGCAACTTTTTTTTAGTCTAAATCATTTTTTGGCGAAGAACAAGAACTATGCGAAAATAAAAATGTTTAAAATAATGAAGACGGATCTAATGATTCTATTATCTTAGGTTGCTTTCATACTACATGGTTTTACTTCAAACGAAATGAAAGCATATGACAAAATCCTCTATCAGCCAATAAAAGATCAGCATTTGTATGAATTTAACTCCAACGGTAAATATATATAACTAAATTTTATTTCTTTTAGATTTTAATGTTTCTCATGTTAGGTTTTGTATTTGTGTTAGCTTTGCATTTTTATAGAAGTCTTTAAGTTACATTTGTCGCGTATGTGACATAGACAAATATCCCGTAAATATGTCATGTCTAATGATGCAATACAATCTGGAAGGAAAAGTTGAAAGATTGTGTCGAAACGTTAACTTTCTTGTTCATTTTTTTTTTTTGGATATAGATAAGGCCGTTAGTTTTTTTCGTTTGAATTGTTTTACATTGTTTTATCAGGGCCTTTTATTGCTGACTATGCGGTAGGGGCTTTGCTTATTGTTGAAGGCCGTACGGTGACCTATAGTTGTTAATGTCTGTGTCATTTTGGTCTCTTGTGGACAGTTGTCTCATTGGCAATCATACCACATCTTCTTTTTTTATATTCAACAAATTAAACCAACATTACTAGTTATTGAATGCAAACTTCAAGTGCAATTATATAAGAAATAAGGTGCATAGTACACTTTGTCTCGCTTGCACTATCACATTTCCATGAACTGTGAAACATGGATCAGAACCATAATTGGCATATAAACTTCACTTCATTATGTACATGTGTAGTTAGTTTCAAGATAATGTAACCACAAACTACATTAAACCAAACGTAACCTGATACGGAAAAGACAGACTCACAAATCGGAAAGTAATGCCCATCAACTATCGAAAACATGGCTTAAAAACGACTAACATTATAATGATAAATTTTATTTCATACCTAATTTTCAAAGGCTGATTTTATTTATCCCCTTCTTTTTAAAAGTCTAGCCGACGAACGTTTGTTCAGTTCATCTCCACATTACATCGCATTGCCATTTTCGTTAAGATGACAGCTAGTTCTTACAACAGTACGCGCTCTTGGATTGTGACTGGTTCCCAGTGTACCAGTAACTTCAAATACTGCATCACGTATTTTTTTTTTTTATCTAAAAACTGATTTATTGCACTATTGCTGTTAAAATGAATACCATGTCTACAGCATTTGACAGGGCACCCCTGTAGTGTTAGTTTTACTGAACAAACAGGGAGATAGTTCAGTGAATTAATAATAATAATAAATGGCTAGATTTACATGTATCAATATTATGTATACAGATTACTACAGAAATTAATTTCCGGAAAAAAATATATTCGTGAATCGCTTTGACACTGTATATATGCAAGTTGACCTGGTCATGACCTATCGATCACAGATCACGCGATGGAGGCAAGTTAACAGGCGAAGCAGTTTGTATATATATTAATTATGTAGGTATACATACTTGGACGGTTGCGAATTGAAGTACATTATATATCATATATATTAAATGAAGGATGCTTCAAGAGGATAGAAGGGGTTAAATCTTTTATTACTGATCATGATCATGACGAAGTCCACAACATGTGGTTTTAAGATTAAATAATATTGAGACACATGTTTTGCTGAATAAATATAGCATATAACATACATGCAAGAATAATAAGTATATGTACAAGCTTACTTCTTTCAAAATTTTACCATGTTTACCACCTGAAAGTGTCGAAATATTTAAGTAGTTCAAAAAATTTGTAGTTTTATAATTTGAACTGTGGGTGCACTTGTGGATAGAAAATGTAATGAGTGTCACCAAAAGATTTATATCATGATAATTGATATCACATATTTTATATCCTATTATGAGATTTCCGTAGTTTAGTATATGATGACCAATTTTAACTTTATTTAATAGTATTTTGATATTCTCCCAAAAAGTTTTAAAGTATTGACATTCTAGAAAAAAATGTTTATAATCTTCTGTTACATTACATAAGTCACATTTACTGTCTTCTTTTATCTTCCATCGAAAAGGCAGTTGTTTACAAGGAAGGATATGATGCATCAATTTCCATTTAAATATTTATACTCCGTTATCTTTTAGGGAGCTACCATTTGATTTTTATGGCGGGGGGGGGGGGGGGGGGGGGATGAAAAATTTTGTCCTGCATTTTTTTTAGTTGTAATCTCTGTCCTGCCTTTTTATTTTTCACTCTATTCGGTCCTGCCTTTTTTTTTATTAGTTTATCCTGACTTTTTTTACCTTAATTGTCATCCTGCCTTTTTTTTTGCAAAGTGTCTCATCCTGCCTTTTTTTTTAACTCAAAACTCCTGTCTTGCCTATTTTTTTTCAAATTTCATCCTAGCCCCCCCCCCCCCCCCCCCATAAAAATCAAATGGTAGCTCCCTTAAACAGGTCGAGAACTCTAAATTTCCTAATGTCAGAATAAATTTGCATAGTAATTTCATAAAACACAAGGCCAAGATGGCCTCGAAAAACTGACCAATCGACTCAATGAACTACAATGCATTGGGGGCTACTACGAGTTTACTACAACTCGAAAACACGTGGAATTAGTGAAAAAAAAACCTGTCGACTAATATAGTGTCTTGGACTCTCAAAATAAATATTTTTGTTCTGCGAATATGTTTATTGTAAAATATATAACATAATCTTCAATCTGCATGCTCAGATTGAAAAAGTATTTATTACGAACCCTCACTGTTGGACTTTCTTTCTCGCCTTGTAAAAGTATTTAATCAGGTTTTTTCCCATTATTCATTGTACTAGTGCAATAACTTCACGGCGTGAAACCGTGAAATTTCGGATGAAGTGATCACTGTCAAGTATGAACATTTTGTAATCTCTTTTAACGAGTTCTGTGCCATAGGGATTGGCCTAAGCAATATCTGAAAAATGCCACAGGGCCAATATTTTGTCCCTTAATTGGTAAAAATATTTTTCATATTTTACAACAACTACGGCTTTACGTCTTTTAAAAATGTTGAAAATAAGTTGGTTTGATAACTACGGCAGTTAAATTTAAATAATTCAACGGTTTTATTAGGTTTACTGTAAACAATAGTTTGACGTTGACGTTTATTACGTCACTTTCACAACAACATCAACAGGTACCCGCGCTGGAACAAACAAAACGTAAATTCACATATATGAAAATTCAAGTTTAAAAGAAAAAATGATTATTTCTTATAGACTTGAATTCACAGATTTTACTGTAAACCATTTTAGAAAATCCTTCATACTATCAAAATCTTCATACGTGTTCTGCAATCAAATTATTATTTAAATGTTATAATAACAAAAGTAGGGATTGTCGGGCCAAAATTGAAAAAAAAAACCTCCGAGAGTAACGAACTGTGGTCACTGCACATTGCAAGTACAAGGAAAATCCGAGACGAACGAATGTAAACAAACGTACACTGATTATGGCTCTATCAATTCTCATATTTTTTTTCACATGCTATACGCGTTCTATGTTTGATTGTGCCACAATCCGGTAAACTCCGGCAACACACTCGAAAATTAATAAGCGCATTCATCAACCATTGAATGAAATATTATTTGTCGATAATACGTTATATAGATTCGTAATAAATTTTAACAACGTGCATACATGAATTATTTCCGTATAATATCTGACCGGCATTTACAAGTTCTTCTATTAACCTTTTCTAGGCATTTGCAACATTGCGATTTTTCTCAAATAGTAATGTGAGGAAAACTACGGGAAATTGCAGGAATATGAAATTCGTCTGAGAAGAATATATGACGTCAACGGGAGCGTTTAGAAATATGGCGAATATGGCAAATCCTTGGTTCCGTATTTTTCCGCCGGAAGAAATTGCTGAAGACCCCGAATTTATTGGTGAAAGTGGTGTCAAGAATATGCCAGACAGAGGAGCTCCTGCAATAGCATATTTTATGCTCATGTTTACAACCAATCTTATGAAGAAGATAGTCCTTGAAACAAACAGGTAAAAAAGTTCGCTATTCTGGCATTACTGTCTTCATAAAACTGATCAAATATTATTGATAGAGTATATATCTATTTTGTCATACTTTCACATGGAGGTAATTGAGTTGGTTCATAGCTTTGCTTTTCCTATAAAATGTACATTTATCTGTAGATATAAGTACAAATTTAACAGAAACATTTCCCGTCTGCATGTGAATTTCCTAAAATCTTATCTAATGATTATTTTCAACCTCCCCCGAATCCATCCCCATCTCAATAAATTAAAAAAGAAATATAAGCACAATTTACCTATGTCTAAAATAACTAAAAAAGGAGTGAAAAGTCTAGTGGAATTATCAAAGTGAATACAACCAAAGGCATTATTGAAAATTGTTTCAGTATGAATATAAACTGTATAATAATGATCGTGTGTTACTACTTTTTCCTTGTTTGTGTCTGAACGTAATTTAGTATCGTATATATAGATGTCCAATTCTTATTTTGCCGCCGAAAATAATGTACTACGATAAAGACCTATAAACGTGTTTTTTTTAACACCCCAAAAGAATCTTCATAGATCCTCAAAAATCTTGACAAAAAAATTTTAATAAACATAAAATTAACGGACCGCACCGGACCGGAATATTAACAGACATTTAAAAATATGATGCAGCTAGAAAAAATATTGAAATTTCCTCTGTATATCTGAGATATTTTTTCGTGAACTTATCGATTAACTCGACTTTTAATTGATTTCTTATTCTATATTGATGTAATTACAGCTCGAGAAATACAGCGCAGTATTACAAAACGAAAATTCAAATAACAAGCATGCAGATGATATATTTTGATTTCTGTTTTAAAAAAAATTACAGTTATACTATTTTACATCATTTAGCGTACTATATATTTTTTCTAATCTAATGACATTTATATTTCAGATATGCCCGATCATTTATCAAAACCAACATGCAAAGGATCAACAGATGTAGACATTCACGTGTTCACCAATGGATTAAGACTAGGCCGCTTACAATAAATGAATTCAAAGGGTTTCTTGCAGCTATTTACAATATGGGACTGAATAAGAGACCGACAATACAGTGCTACTGGAAGAAAGGGAAACAAGAATACAAGTGGTTTAGAAAGTTGTTTCCAAGAAACAGGTTTCAACTAATTCTAAAATTTTTACATGTTGTTGATAATCGTAAAATTTCAGGCAGAAACGATCCAATATATGACCCATCGGCCAAGTTTAAGCCGATTCTTGATTCATTGAACATGAGATCCAAATACCTGTATACACCTGAAAGAAACCTATCGATTGATGAGTCTTTGGTTGGGACACGTGCGCGCTCTGTAATGACACAATATATACCATCAAAAAGTCACAAATTTGGCATTAAACTTTGAATGCTTGTTGAATCTATATCTGGGTATCTCTTACATAGTACTGTTTACTGAGGTCGTCGTTTCGATCCTGTGCCTGATGGGAAACTCCAAAGTAGTATGGTTGTAAAAAGTCTTCTGAACGTTAGTGGTTTATTTGATAAAGGATACCACGTGTTTTGTGATAGTTTTTTTCTAGTCTATCACTAGCATCAGAACTGCTTTTGAATAGGATATTTATGACTGGAACTTTGAGAAGTAACCGACCAATGCCACAAAGAATAAAAACCCCAGAATTACGTCCGGATGAATGTGTATTTATGAGAAGACAAGAAACATTAGTATGTGCATACAGACAAAACAAACGAAAACCAGTTCGCCTAGTGTCTACATTTTGCAAAGCAGGCGTTTCACCTCATGGCAAACCAACCGCTATAGAAAGTTATAGCAAAAATATGGGAGGAGTCGATCGAAATGATATGTTTACAGCATTCTTCAACGATGAAAGGAAAACCGTCAAAATGTGGAAAAAAATCATGTTTAATCTTTTTCAAAGATTCATGATAAATGCATACATTCTTTATAAAAAAAAAAACTCAAGCAAACCTCGTCCACTATCACGTCTCCAGTTCATTCACGAGGTAGTTGAAAGTTTGTCAATGAAACACATGAGAGATCGATTTCCGGGTCAGTTAGGAAATCGAAAGCAAGAACTTCGAAGATTAGCTAACGGAAAAGTGAAAGATTGTGGTGTATGTTCATATCGAAGTAACGGAAGAAGGAAGCGATCAAGATTACAATGTCGTAGATGTCTCCGCGATATACATAGTTTTCAACCGACATTTAGTTCTGTGCGACGAACAGTAACATTTTGACATTTACAAATAATAAAGATTGTCACATGTTATAAATTTTAATTTATTATTAAAATAAGGATTTCTAAAATAAACAAGTATTATTAGTTGTCAAGAGACTGACAAAAAAAAACCACCCAAAAGGAAGTTAACTTAAATAACACTTTTTCCAAATGTAAGATCTCCCGCGGATGGGGAACTCTGACTTTCCTCAACAAACCAAAAAAACAACAAAAATAACTGACCGTCACAAAATAGTTCAGGGAACGTTTTTCAATTTTACGGTGAATTCAAACATTATGTTCATATTGATACATCTATAGTGATCAGTTTACCAGCTGTTGCATGATGTTATTATATACATCACATGTGAAAATGAAGGCCACAATTGAGAAAAAAAGTACAAAACAAGAAATTAAAAATAAAATAAATTAGACAAGAAAGATCATAGTTCATAATTATTTTCTAGTAGAATTGGCATTGTTTTGAATTGCAACTTTATTCTTCATACATCACTATGTGTACATCTTCTTTCTTTTCTTGTATAGAATTTTTATTAGCCATGCAATCATTCGATAAAAAAAAAAACACCCTTAGCATTGACGCATAAACAAACGAATAAAAAAAAGGAGACGTGGCAAATACGTCAAGTATGAATAAAAGGATATGTGGTACATGTATACGTCTATGATAAATAAAAGGAGTTGTGATACAAACGTCTATGATAAATAAAAGGAGATGTGGTACATACGTTTATGATAAATAAAAGGAGACGTGGTACATACGTCTGTGATAAATAAAAGGAGATGTAGTACATACGTCTATTTTTAATAAAAGGAGATTTGGTAAATACGTCAATGATCAATAAAAGGAGATGTGGTAAATACGTCAAATGACTGACAATAAAATGGTTAGAATCCACCCCCCAATATTCATTTATGGATATTTCTTTTTCGATTTTTTTAACTTGCGTTGTTTTGATGTCTGTTTTATTAATTCACTGCTGTTTTTTGCAATAGTTTCCTTTGGGGGGGGGGGGGGGGGGGGGGGGGTGTGGGGGGGGTGCGAAAATCAACTTATTTCTTTATTCCTAATGGTTATTGCTCCTCCTCCTACGTATATATATCCAACCATCCTGAATCGCCGCAGCAGGCAATGATAAAATAGTAGGCGTCCTATGCATGGCGAAAGAGTAACAAAAGCGATAGGAACGTCAACGTTGAAAATCTGAAATTATCGGTGACGTCGTAACATTATTACGTTTCTAACGTCTTGGCAATTTTGAAATTTGGTCTTGTCATTCCAAAAACATTACTGCCTCGAAAAACACGAAAACTGGCGCAGAAACACTTCTATATGTACTGGATGTGTAAATTTTTATCAGGATCTGAACACAGGTGCTTGAGGACAGGATCCATATAGTCCATCCCCCTTATTATCATAAATCTTAGATTTTTCGATATATATCAGTTATTTGTTCCATATACATATACTAATACACCATATTTATACTCTAAATATGCATGTTTACTATCAACGAAGAGCTCTATGGTCGTTGATGGTAAACATTTTTTACAGTTGTTTGCCACTGCCGTCAGAGCAAAGGGAACAGTTTAAAAGTCCGAAATACTAAAATATGTCAAAAATCAAAACATATAGATTTTGTAAACACTGTCATGTATGTAAATATTTCATAATGGAAACTCGAACTTCTGAGAGATGTTTATATACAAAAATGAGGAGAATGGGCATGATTGCCACATGGGACAACTATCCACTTAAGCACAAATGAAGTGGATGTAAGTAATGATAGGCAACTGTAATGCCTTCAACAATGAGAAAACCCCATACCGTATAGTCGGCTATTAATGGCCCCGATTGATGATCAAACGTTGTTGTTTTTTAAAGACAAATATGTAAATACATTTTTTCCTGGATTTAAATTACTTTTTAAACATCACATTAGGTACAATACAAAAATAATTTGTGAAAACTAAAAAAGTTAAGTGACAAACTCTAAGTCTTCGTCTTTTGTATGAACACAAAATTCATGGATCACACATTTCTCTTTAACTATCTATACGAAAGTTGCTGCAATCATTAATATTAGCATCGGCTGTTATCGACGGCTGACTTTAAGGCCGTTAGTTTTCTCGTTTGAATTGTTTTACATTGTCTTATCGGGGCCTTTTATAGCTCACTATGTGGTATGGGCTTTGCTCATTGTTGAAGGCCGTACGGTGACCTATAGTTGTTAATGTCTGTGTCATTTTGGTCTTTTGTGGATAGCTGTCTCATTGGCAATCATACCACATCTTCTTTTTTTATATTTACACTTGTATGTTTGTTTTATTGGTAGTTGTGTTTTTCACTGTTGTTTCGTTGCTGTCTGGTAGACGAATACATGAAATCTGCGTGTCATCATCAAACATGTAAATAGCTATAAATTTAGTAATTCAAACACTTGTTTCTTCGCCTAGAAACAACTCTTCATTTATCTGAGCATGGAACGAATACTTTATATCACGAACTATAAATGTGGATACAAAAAATGAAAAACTAAGCGAAATTGTTAATCTCGCATTGCACGAAAAAATGTGTTGTATTTCAGTAAGAAGCACGTGTTTTTGGTTGATTGTAAAGTAGTCCATAATGCATTGTTACTCATTTAGTGGATTGGTAAAAAAATCCAGGTAACAATAAATTGCGTCACACGTAAATAAACAATTACACGTGTGATAACATAAGTATGCAAATTCATGCATTTCCATATAAGGTAGTGCTCCTGACCTGTTAAATAAGTAAATACAAAGTTTAGCATTGATTTAATTGGGATTAAAGAATTTAAATTTATTACACGTTTCCATTTAAAGAAACTTGAAGGCGTGTCTTCATTTCCACTATTAATGTGTGTATATATCTGTTTTGTTTCCATTACTTGTACACTTATTATCTTATTTTTTTCTTTTGAATTAACGCAAATGTTAAGTTTATTTCTTACTTTTGATTTTATTGATTTTTCTGATTTAAGTACCTTGAGCCATTCATTTGGTTTAGCATTTTTAAGTTTTGAAATTTTAAACATTAAATTGGATTTTGAGGATATTTTATTATTTCTTGAGAGATATTACCATTTTGGTCAATTATATCATTAACATATATAATACCTTCTTTTATCCATTTTATAAAAACTAAACACTTTCCTTGAAATTTTATCAGTTTGTTTCCCCATAAGATTTGTTGTCTAATGTTTTTAAAATTCATATTGAGTTTGGTATGATTTAAATTTTGTTCTTTGAACCAAGACTTTACAATTCCTAAGTAGAATTTTGGTAAAGTTTTATGTAGGTTTTGTGTAGAGTAAATGTTGTCTGGATTCATGTAAAGTAGCATGAAATAAGCTCCAAATTTATTAAAGTAAAATGTCGGAATTACTTTCCAGTTAGCAAAATCATCTGCAGTAAGTCTTTTGATCCATGCTATTTGTAGTGCAGTAATATAATTGTCTACATCTGTCATCTTAAGCCCTCCATCAGTAGTATCTTTGCTAAGTGTTGTTCGTTTGACGTTTTACCATCCCATATAGAATTGTGAATTTCTACGACAATAACAAAAATCAGGGAACTTAACGGGCAGCCTTGCCTAATCCCGAGTTTGATGTTATATGGTGATGAGACCCACCCATTGTTTAACATACAACCGGTAATATCTTTGTACAGAGTTTTAACCCATTTTATAAAAAGATTTGGAAGGCCAAATTTCTTGAGTGCTCCATACATAAATGGCCATTCTCATGAGTCAAAAATCTATGAAGAGCTATGCTCCTTCAAAATTAAATTATTCTGCATGGTCTATTATGTCTTGAACTTGACGAATGTTGAAACCTATATACCTATTTTTATGTAACCGTTTTGGTCACTATGGATGATTTTTGTAAGTATTGGTTAAAGACTTTGTGCTATAAGTTTTGTGTCAACATTGAGTAAAGTAGTTGGCTTATAGTTGTCCAAAGGAAGTGGGTTTCCTTTTTTATATAATAAAAAGACTACTCCTATTTTTGTAGTGTGCTCATTTCTTCTATTTGATAGCATGTGTTAAATACTTTAACAACAATTTCTTTTAGATTTGCCCAGAAGGTTCGACAAAATTCTACACTGAGCCCGTCGATACCTGGTGATTTATTTAGTTTCATAGATTTAATAGCTGCTGTATATTCTTTTATGGTAAGCTCCCCTTCTAGATTTGGAGTTTCCTCATGAGAAAGAGTTTTATCTACTTTTGTTTCTGTTATATATTTTTTTATTTCATTTTCATTAGGATTTGTACTTTTATATAAATTTTCATAAAAGGTCTTTTCTAACTTTAAAATTTCAGATGAATCTGTTATGATATCTCCTGTTTCGTTTGTAATTTTTGGCGTTCATAGTAGTAGTCATCACGCACTAAATTCAAACTTTGACCATTTCCCCCCAAGTATATTTGATTGCACCAATCTCCATGTTGGCATAATGAAGTGTCTGTCAAACCCAGTCTTAGCCATTTATTTTTGTAACAATAACAGTTTTAAAGGAAACTTCACATAACAACAGCATGCCGACCAGTCATCAACCACGAGGCCACACCGTTTGTTCCATATATAAATGTGATAATCTTTAGATTATTATGTTTTCCTTATCTGCACATTATCGTCGATTCTAGACGATTCGGTACATATTAAATTTGCTAGTTGGTCCTTTTTATAGATTTCTATATAAAGGTTTTACTCCTTGTTGAATGTCGTATGGTGACATATAGTTGCTAAACTCCACCTCATCTGGTCTGTGGTAGACAAGTTTCTCATTTGTAACCCTACAGCATCTTCTAACTGGTACACCCCACTTTTTAGTTTGTCGTCCGTCCGTCCGTCTTGAGAGTTTGATTTTTAAAGATATGCAATACAAGGTCTAAATCATTGCTTTCAGAGTGCACTCCAAGCCATTCTTACACGACTGATTCTTTTTGTTTGCTTAACCTCTAATTGCACATGTGTAGTATATATTCACTGTAAATCAATTATTACGGCAACTGTCATCCTTTATATTATTTTAACAGCCTAAATAAACAATTAAAAAAAAAATATGTTATCAATTGTAAAATTTTACTATGGATATTTTGAATTTCATTTATTATTTTGAATCTTAAAATTAAAGTTCAGTGTACATAAATACAAACAAAACCGATAAAATAAGTTTCTTTTCATTATAAATGAAATTTATTCAGTTTTTGAGACAGTTTCTGAGGGCTTATTGCGGTCTGGACATTTTCCATAACGACCAGAGACGATCAATTTCTTTTAAACAAAAGAACGAATTTTATATAAACTTTCTTATAATTTTGAATAGTGTACTTGTGCATCTGTTAATTTACTTTTTAAATAGTGACAAACAAAAAGGTAAAATATGCTACACAGAAGAACAAGTGGTCAGTATGCTGGAGTTTCTTATCGACAACATATTTGTTGAGTTTGGAGGTAGACTTTTCCAACAAATTGTCGGCATTCCTATGGGAACAAACTGTGCGCCTCTTCTTACCGACCTCTTCTTATTTTCATATGAATCGGAGTTCCTCCAGACCTTTGTAACAAACAAGAGAATCAAAGAAGCCAGATGATTTAATTTCACTTTCAGATATATTGATGATGCTCTTTCCATAAACAATCCGAACTTTTCTGATTGGGTTCCATTAATATATCCCCCAGAACTAGAGATTACAGAAACAACAGACACGGCTTCCTCCGCCTCATTTTTAGACTTATATCTCGAATTTGACTTACACAGTCATCTCAGTACAAGAATCTATGACAATCGAGACGATTTTAATTTTGAAATCATAAATTTCCCCCACCTTAGTAGCAATATACCAACTTCACCTGCATATGGGATATATATTTCCCAACTTATTCGATATTCAAGAGCTTGCAGCTCCTACTCAGACTTTGTAATACGTCATCATTGTCTGAGTAGAAAGTTGATGAAACAGGGGTATGTCAAAGAACGTCTCGTTCTTTTTCTAAAAAAGTTCATAGATAGTAGATGTTTTTGTGTTCTGTTAAATTGTTCCTTTTAAAATTGTTAAACGATGATGACTGATGTACCCATATTTTGACTATTATATTTATTGTGTCTGTTTATTTAACGCATCAATGTAAAAATATCGGAAATTGATGAGACTGTCATTAAAGTGAGAGGGTTAGCGCTAAAGAACCAGGTTTAATCCACCATTTTCTACATTTGAAAATGCCTGTACCAAGTCAGGAATATGACAGTTTTTGTCCATTCGTTTTTGATGCGTTTTGTTATTTGATTTTGCCATGTGATTATGGACTTTCCCAATTGATCTTCCTCTAAGTTCAGTATTTTTGTGATTTTACTTTTTGATATGATTGATGTCTGTGGTTTCCTATACCCCATGTCCTTTTATATAAGGAGTATGACATCCGCCATCTGCAAACCCTCTAACTAGATTGCAGTTAAACTTTCATGGATTATTCATGAGGTAACGCCTCCTTTTTTACTTTTTAACCTGAATGTGTTTTGGGTTTTTATACCATATCATTGACTATGCCATTGTATTATTTTAGGATACAGATTTTATATCTTCAACTATTCCTTAACCACTGATTGTGGTTCATTGAAAAAATCTCACAATGATATATTGTGCATCTCCGTCTTACATCCTGCCACTTAAAAACAAACAAATTGTTTTCTTATCTTGAATTTTGATATAGATAAAAGTATATTTTATGTACTATACTATTAAGTAAAAGATCAATTTGTCAACATGTTGTTCATACTGTACTCACGTACTCCATTTTGGATTAATATTGTGATAGGGCCAATAATTGCGTATTTTTCCATTGTGATGAACATTATCATCTTTGTGGCTTTATTTCATAGAAAGATAAGGTCACCTACAACAATAGTAATGCAAGGATTGGCGCTGGCTGACGGACTCACTGCGTTTTGTACCTATGGATTTGAACCTTTTTTCAATTTTCATTATGAAGTGATAGGAAATGATAGTATTGATGACATAAATAATACTATTGATAAAAAAAGGATTGAAGAACTAAAAAGGCTAGTTGGACTGAAGTTTCCGTACTGCTTAATACATTACTGTCTTACAAACCTAAGTGAAACATTTCATCTTGTGTCCATGCTATTAACAGCGTCTCTTGGGTTACAGAAACTCCTGGCTGTGGCCTGTCCAATATGGAGCAAAATTCAGATCAATAATCGAAAATCTTGCATTGTTTGCAGTACATGTTTTATGTCTACTCTGGTCGTCAACGTTCCAAGATTTTTCGAAATTAGTCTCAGTCGTGGGAACGAAAGAGATGTGTGTTTAGTCTCCGCACCACAACATTCGATTCAGAAGTATATTCTAGCATACTATCCGATCATATACTCCATTTTTGTGGTTGTTGCAGTAGTAACAATGCTTATATCAACATTCTTTATTATATATATACTGTGCCGACGGAAACTTGTCCGTGGACATGCTGCGGCTTCAAGAACTGAGAAAAAATCTTGCATATTGATTGTGTGCGTAATGACGATCTTTTTTCTCACAGAAGTCCCAAGTCTTTATGTCAACGCAACTCTATTCGGTACATATAGATCAAATTTGGACATGCAGCATATTGCTTTACAGAAACTGTCGCCCGAGTTTGACAAAATATATTCAGCATGTTTTGAGGATAGCTTGAGTCATGTCTCAGGAGAGTCTTGCTTCTCTGATTTTATTGAACTGCCATCACATCATAAAAGAAAAAAACTGAACAAAATTCCTGAACAATTTTTTTCTGTATTAGAAAAATATTATGAAAATTTAATGAGATCTTGGGTCGATTCGTTTTATAAAGATCAACTGAAACAAGTCTACTATGAATATCTAAAGGACGACCTTGTTCATTTTTACATTTTTCTTACAAAGGAAAAGTTAAGACGTTTCAAGCAGTCCATTAATGATTATGCAGTAATCGCATATTGTAGTTCAGTAACAAATAACACGTATTCGGATGATGTAGACAAATGTATTGAGCATGGCACCGACAAATTTATACTCTCTCCTGAAGTACTGATTTCTTCACTATACAGTGAACCATTGAACTACTTACTGAGCATTACCTGGAATTTGGAAAATTTAAAACTTTTCATTGAAATTTTAAAATTTTCAATGATCATTGGCTGTGCTTCAAACTTTCTTATCTATATAGTCATGAGTGAAAAACTGAGAGATGCTTTAAAAAAGATGTTTAAATGCAAAGTTAAAAAAAGAATACATGAAGTTATAATTGAGATGCAAATTAGAGGATGAACTTAAAATAAGAATTCAAAAAGTGGATCTTATACTGTAAATTATATTTGTTTTTGTCAGAGAAATGCTGAAACATAATGTGTGTCTACACCTTAAGAATATGACACAGATCCAATTGGAATTGTTGGGTTTAATTCTGTTTCTCGTCCTTTTCAAATAACCATATAAAAAACTGGACAAATTGGGTTTGGAGTTTGGAGTTTTAAGCCTGGGAACGCCCCCTTCCTAGTTATATATTACACTGATCTAAGCTTTCTGGTATTTCGTCCTATAGAAACTTTTCGATCATAAAAAAAGTTTTAATTATTCAATTGTTGTCTGTTTTTTGTCTTTGGTGAATAGTCATTACACTGCTTTCTAATCATATCCCCCCATTTCATTGGATCTGCAAAATAAACAAGTTCTTTTCGCTATTATCATTCTTTCCTTTGAGGCTATGTTGAGATCAAAAACAACTTATTTTCCCTGCATATTATTGAAATATGATGTGAAATGTGTTTCTCCAACGCAAATGCCACATGATCCGATGCCGCAATATTGCAGAACAGAGCCAAGTGTTAACCCAATGCAATTTAGTTATTTGTGTCGTTGCGTTGCTGTCTCATCGACGTAGGACCAACATCTCTGTTCACCTATAGTTATTATACCAAAGCAAAATAAAGACATGTGAAACAACATACATCTAAAAGATTATTCAGGGTTCGGTTTAATCAGGTTTCACTGTACATATACAAGTAACAGTCACCAATACAAGTACTAGTTTTTCTTCAAGTTGCATTTATTTTTTGAAAACAAAAATTTTCGTATTGAAGCATAGCACTCTTCAGAGCAGAGTGTAATGGCGCATTTGAAGACTGAGTAATCATACCAAGCTTATGATGGAGAATTGTCTTATTGGCACTCAAACCACATCTTCTAATATCTATCAACTTTGAAGTACGCGTTCTTAAACGACATTAGTTCAGTCTTGAAGGCGTGTTAGATCGTCATATGAATATAAAACAAGAAGCATTGCCAAAACCAGTTAACTTGACTGAATCCTTTCTTCTTGCGACTTCTGAGGTTCTGGAACAATTTATGAATAGCTTAACGAAATCTGAGTTCTATCAATACCTTCAGTTTTGAATGATTTAAAAGGAAGGAATCGTACGACTAGGATGTATATCATGAATAGTGTATATCATAAGAGAAATTGAATATTAAAACTTATTCAGTATTCATTTGGAAGATGTTGAAAAAAATATTATTCAAATCACAATTGAAATTTGTTCTTGTTTCCTGTTTTCTGAGTTCATGATAAGAAAATGTAGTTTTTGATTCAAAATATGAATTTTGAACATGAAATATTTTTCAAAATCAATACTGTTTGCGATGTTTAAAAAAAAGTTATATTATTATATCCATTTATAAAATGAAAATGAAAATTTCCCAGTTTTTATTAAAAAAACCCCGATGATTTGAACACTTCCTTACCATTTTTTCACCAATATTAACTTGGAAGATTTTTTAAGTATATCAAGTGTGATAACATACTCGACACGATATATAACGCTCAATTAGTTTCTTATTGTAATAATTTTTTTAAGACATTATGATAGATTGACTGGACTATAGGCCACAAGGCACCGATAAAAAATAAATGTTTTTTCCAAGGACAAGTAGGAAAGTAAAATACTTCAACGATCAATCATTATTAGATTTTGCTATTTAGAGGAAATTATTAAAGGATATAACAGATTATGTAGTCTCGATAGTTGCACTTTGCATACAATTATCTTTGTGCTCTTTCTGGTTTCTTCGAGTGAAATGCTTATGTTCGTATTAGGTCCGTTTTGATAAGCTTGAAAAACAAAAGTTTTAATCGTTGCTGTTTTATCGTTATGTTTTTTTGGCTATATTTTTCCTGAACATCTAGTTGTACATAAGCGGAAAATGGATGTGCTTCTGTTTACAAATTTCACAAAATATGCGTACACATTTTCATTTGTTCGAAAATCCGTGCAAAATGAAACTTTTGTGAGAATGAAATTTGTCGGTCGTATTTCTAGTGTTTTTCTAACATATTTGCATTTTGTTAAACTGTTATTACACATGTCACTTAAATAGATAATTTACTTATTTGCTTACTTTCTAATATATATGTTATATATATAAAACGCCTTTTATGAATTAACGCTTTGAGTGGATTAAATATGTTAATGGGTAAGGCGTGACTACACATGGAATGCAACATAAATTGTCGATGACACTGTCAAAGGTTAAATATAACTGTAATTTTCATGAATTAAATATGTCAATGAAATAGCATGCTTTCTATGATAAATCGTCGTTTATTTGTTGAAAATTAACTCATGGATAAGATTTTTTATTCGGATTTTATTTTATGACACATGTCAATGAATTAGTGACGTGATATTTTCATCAAGGTTTATAGACCAGAGAGTAAAAACTTTCCGAGACACATAAGTATAACGGGAATTGATAGTCTTCTTGCGCATGTGTAATACATGTATGTGTAGGCTTAGGAATTTTTTGCGCCACAAAATTAGGTTGTAAAGTGACTGTTTTATATAAAGATATATAAGGGTGTATTATTAAGGTTTTTTTTTTTTAAGGAAAAGAGATTTGCATAACTTTGTATTTTGATTAATATATTGATTTTTATGTAGGTTGATTGGCTATACAAACGTAATCGTATTTCGACTTTTGTACAAAAATGTTTTCATATATATAGCTCTCGAGTTCTTATTACTCGCTTTCTTTTCTATTTCAATATTTACAAAAAAATCATGTTTTTCGTTTTCTTATTTGATAAGTGAGTTTTAACACTTAGAGTTTCGTTGGCATGGACAAAAGGACACAGGTTTCCTAAAAGGGTTTTTCCTGGGCGGCCATAAAACATTCATTTATTCAGTTATTCAAATATGAAAGATTAACAATTATAAGAATACATTTTAGTGGAACAATGGTGTTATTGTTTTCTCATTGTATAATGTATAATATGTTTATATTGATCATTTGTCTTATTGAATCGGCAGCTCTCAATTTGCAGTACTCGAGCTAGTCAGCAACATAAGTTTGTGTTATGTTTTTCTTTAAATAGTTCAGTTTAGAAAGTGTATTAAGTGGAAAGAAGACTGATTTAAATGTAACTGAAGCCAGTCTCCCCTTTCCCGATTATTTTTGAGGGGATATATACAAAATCTTGTTCCATGCATACCATCTTGCCTGCTTTCAAAACAGGACGTGTAGTCTTAGCAGAGATAAAAGTTGTGATAAGAAGGAATTTTTTTTTATACTTATTGTGAAGTTATTTTTCCTTTCCTTTCCCAACAGTGTTGATGGGTTTTAAATTTGGTAATGACCAGACACATATATTTTAAGCATGTTCAATTAACGGGAATAAATACCTTTGAAAAGTGGAGGGAATGAAACGACAGAACATCCAGAATATTTATTTTGACACGACTTGGTAGCACTCCTCGGGCATTATTTGCATTAAGTTAATGGAACCATTTAATTTAGTGTTAAGTTTACAAGTTTGACTAGTCGTCTTATGATAAGGACCTCATTCCCAGATGTCTGTTTTGATAAATTGTTGTTTATGATTTTATTTATAGTCATTGGGTAATTTGTTTCATTGTTTACTAGACAAATGCGTCGGAGTCAGACTGCAATAACAACTTTTAAGCTGGAAGTTAGAGTATTGGGATGAGCTCTTCCTATTCTTTTTCTTATGATAAGCGGTCAACGATCGGTTTGGAGAATGAAATAACTCAAAAATAATTCAGTTTATGCACCTCTAAAATAACCGAAGTTAACTCACTCGAAGATCAAAGGAAACATTACCATTCATATTACAAATATATATAGAATGCCCGGAAAATCAACTGATCTTAGTTTTTACTTCCTCCCCGCCTAGGTACCATTATCACAATGCTATATTGTGCATTGTTCTTACATCCTGCCACTTCAGAACAAACAGAATTATTTTTTGCTCTTAGTTTAACCTTAATTAAACTGTTTTTTTTTTTTTTTTTTTTTTTAAATACTATTCAGTGAAAAATCCCTTTGTTACAATTAACGACATGTTGTTCTTACTGTATGCACGAACTCCTTTTTGGATGAATATTTTTGTAGGGCCAATAATTTCATACCATTCCATTGTGATGAACATTATCATCTTTGTGGCTTTATTTAATATAAAGTTAAGGTCCCCTACAACAGTAGTAATGCAAGGATTAGCTCTGGCTGACGGACTCTATGCGTTTTGTACCTATGGATTTGAACCGTTTTTTAATATGCATTATGAAGTGATAGGAAGTGATACCTTTAGTATTGATGACAGAAACGATACTTACAATTTTGATGCCATTAACGATATTATTATAGGAATAGATGAGTTAACAAGGCTAGTTGTACTAAAGTTTCCGTATTGCTTAATGCATTACTGTCTAACAAACGTAGGAGACACTTTCCACAGAAACTCCCAGCTGTGGCATGTCCAATATGGAGCAAAATTCAGATCAATAAACGAAAATGTTATGTTGTTTGCTGTACGTGTTTTTTGTTTACTCTGGTCGTAAACGTTCCAAAATGATTTGTAATTAGTCTCAGTCGTGAGAAGAAAGGGGATGTTTGTTTAGTCTCCGAACCACAACAATCCGTTCAGAAGTATATTCTAGCATACTTTCCGAGAATATACTCCATTATTCTGGTTGATGCAGTAGTAACAATGATTATATCATCATGCTGTATCATATGTATACTGTACCAACGGAAACTTGTCCTTGGACATGCTGCAGCTTCAAGAACTGAAAAAAAAATCTTGCATATTGATTTTCTGTATCATGACGGTCTTTTTTCTCGCAGAAGTTCCAAGGCTTTATGTCAGCTCGACGCTATTCGGTACTTATAGATCCAATTGGACATACAGAATGTTGCCTTACAGAAACTTTCGACCGGGGTTGGTGAAAAATATTCAGCATGTTTTCATGATAGATTGAGTTATATCTCAGGAGAGTCCTGCGTATATGATTTTTTTAAACTGCCATAGCATGATCAAAACATAATTTTTAATGAACTGGAAGTTTTCATTTCTGATTTTGAAAAGGTCGCTGAAGAATATCCGCGATTTGTGGTGAATGTGGTTTATAAATATCAATTGAAATAAATATATTATGAATATCTAAGGGACGACCTTGTGGTGATTGAGACTTTTTTTTAAAATGAAATCGTAAAATTGATTCATCAGTCCGTTTCTGATATTGCAGTTATCGAATATTGCAGTAGAGTATTAAATAATTCGGAAGATGCATTACAATGCTTATTTCATAACATCGAGAAATTTACAACATATCAAATAGTACTTTTTTATTCACCGTACAGTGAACCAACGATCCACTTACTCAACATTGTCACTACCACTGGGTCGATGCCTCTGCTGGTGGACTATTAGTCCCCGAGGGTATCACCAGCCCAGTAGCCAGTACTTCGGTACTGGCATGAAAATACGGATTGTTTGTGTTATTTAAATTTGCTGTTACAAAATATTAGAAATTATTTTAAATTAAGGAATGTATCTCCCTCATGCAAAGCTCTGATTCCTTTCATTGATTTGGCTTTACTTTATGGACCTTTTGGATTATTGCTCTTCATCTTTTATATAAGCTTTGGATTTCAAATATTTTGGCCACGAGCATCACTGAAGAGACATGTATTGTCGAAATGCGCATCTGGTGCAAGAAAATTGGTACCGTTAATTGTATTACTACCACTGGGTCGATGCCTCTGCTGGTGGACTATTAGTCCCCGAGGGTATCACCAGCCCAGTAGCCAGTATTTCGGTACTGGCATGAAAATACGGATTGTTTGTGTTATTTAAATTTGCTGTTACAAAATATTAGAAATTATTTTAAATTAAGGAATGTATCTCCCTCATGCAAAGCTCTGATTCCTTTCATTGATTTGGCTTTACTTTATGGACCTTTTGGATTATTGCTCTTCATCTTTTATATAAGCTTTGGATTTCAAATATTTTGGCCACGAGCATCACTGAAGAGACATGTATTGTCGAAATGCGCATCTGGTGCAAGAAAATTGGTACCGTTAATTTTATTACAACATATCAAATAGTACTTTTTTATTCACCGTACAGTGAACCAACGATCCACTTACTCAACATTGTCTATGGACATATTGACATTAACTTGAAACAGTTTAAACTTCTCATGGAAATTTTAAAACTTTCAATGATCATTGGCTGTGCTTCAAACTTTCTTATCTATATAGCCATTAGTGAAAAACTCAGATATGCTTTGAAAAAGATGTTTAAATGCAGAGAACATAAGAAATACATGAAATTACATTTGAGATGCAAATTAAAGGATGAATTTAAAACAAGAAGAATTAAAAAGAGGATATCGGACATATAATGTAAATGATATTTTATTTTTGTCAGAGAAATGCTGAAACATGATGTGTTTAACGTGAGGGTACCCAAATTGCACCTTTTTTGACATTTTTTTCACCGAAGTGTATTTATGATCCAAACAAAAGTTTCCATTCTGTGTTTATTTTGTCGATGTATTCTTAGTTACTATATGGTTCCACCAATTTAATTTTGAATCCATATTGAAACATACCCCCAAACTGTCCATGATTCTATAATGAGGAGTACCCAAATTGCATCCATGCATAAATTCACATCCTTATAAATCGATTAACAGATGGTTTGTTTTATTTCTTCAAATATTTAGAACAATTTGACATTAGTCCATGCTTATTATTCATTTTTAAAGAAATGGATGCTCGTAACATATTTTATTTGCTCTTTTTTAAAAGATGACTTTTTGTGGACGTCACATTGCGACGTCCCCATAGATTTTTCCCAGTAAACACTTCATCTGTTTATATTTGTTGTGAATGTTCTGTGTATATTTAAATATATTTAACGATTTGAAAGACATGCATAATGTCAAATTATAAAAAATACAAATTGTTTAGTCCCGAAGAAAACTTGCAAGATTTTTATGCTATTTTTTCTAAAAATAGGTGCAATTTTGGATACTGTGACGTTATAGCCTATAAGAAAGTGACACAGATCCAGTAGGAATATTGAGTCTGATTTTCGTCTCTTTTCAAGTGATTTAAAAAAAAAAAGGACAAAAGGGGTTTTGATATACAATTTAAACTCTAGGAACCCCCTATCCAGTTACGAAGCTTCCTGATATTTCGTCCAATATTTTTTCTTATCAGTAGCTATAGTAGCTTTTTGAACATAAACAAATTTAAATTAATCAATTCGTTGCCTGTTGTTTGTCTTTGACGAATAGTCATTACACAGCTATCTAATCATTTATACCTTTTCTCGATTTCATTGAATCTGCTAAAAAAACGAGTTCATTTCGCAATTATCATTCTTTTCTCGAGATCAAAAACTCCTGATTTGCCCTTTCATATTATCAAAATATGACAAGAATTTCGTTTTTCCAACAAAAATGCCACAATATTGAAATACAGAGCCAAGTGTAAACACAATGTCTTTTTCAGATCCCTCATCTAAGTTTTCATTGCACACATTAATGCATTCAGGCATAGAATTGACAATCGTAATTCATGAAACTCTTTAATATTGTCAGCTAAAGATTGATAACCAGTCCCAACGTTGAGACGTTTAGATTTAAATTTGCATATTATAAGTTAATCTTTATCTATAATTTCTTGGCAAACGAGGCAATTTGCCAAATCAATATTATTTGATTTAGTTGGTTTGTCATATTCTACAGTTGAAACCCTGAACATTTTTTCAGTAGCCATGTTGTAAGAACTATAGGTTGTAAATTGGTTTATATATTCCTTGTTGAAAACTTCTGTATGCCAGACATGTGTTTCGTCCACAAATGACGTATTGATCAGTGACGTTTGAATCGGAAAAGTTAAAAAGACAAACAAAAAGTATGTAATTCAAGATTTGATGACCTGAAATCCTGAAAGTTTTGCAAAGCACAAATATTTGTTGATTGTTAATAGCTTTGTAGATATAAACGATTTAGTTTCTAAAAAATAAGACTTTTGGCGGCCATTATGGAATTATTATTGATTGTTCCATAATCAGAAAAGTTAAATTTTCATCATAACTAGCAATAAGCAAAGTTGTGCGCTTTTATTTTCAATTGATCAATTATACCATTTTTTTTACTCTGCCTCATGACTGTTGGCGGCCATTTTGAATGTATCGGCCATTTTGGAATTATTTTTTATTGTTCCATATTCATAAAAGATTAATGAGCATCATAAATAGCAATTTGCAAAGTGTTGTGCTTTTATTTCAAATGATAAATTATACCATATTTTCGGACTCTGCCTCATGACTGTTGGCGACCATTTTAAAATTGGCGGCCATTAGGGATTTTTTTTATTGTTCCATATTTAGAAAAGATTAATTATCATCATAACTAGCAATATGCATAGTTTTTGTGCTTTTATTTTCAAATGATAAATTATACTATATTTTCGGACTCTGCTTCACGACTGTTGGCGGCCATTGTGAAATTTGTTTTAAAGGCTTCATATCCAAAAATGTTTATAAGCATCATAACTAACACTGTGCAAAGTTTCATGCTTTTACCATAAAGTGATCAATCGTCCCAAAATATATACTGGACTAATATTGCTTAAAACATATTGATATATCGTTGAAACAAACTTCTGAAAACGACTAAAGAAAACGTTTTCCTTTCAGTTTTTAGTTTTCCATAATGTATTAATTGGAAGTCTGAAAATATGTCTTGAGATAGTTAACCGGTACATGTATGGATCGAAAATGTGAAAAAATAACACCTTGAGGTCATTCATTTGGACATTTGATCACGAAGGTCAATGAACACTATACTGGGTTTTTGATTTATTTTATTTTTCCTGAATTTGACAATGCTTAAAACACATTTTTTTCCAAATTTGTACATGCTACGGCCAAAATAATTGTGTTTGTACAAAATCAATGCCTTCGATCAGAATATCCATAATTTGCGATTTCAGTTGTCTTTGAATCCCTGACATCCCTTGTATAAAATTTGATCTTTATTTTAGTTCATACTATCGAATTGAAGTTATGAAAAAAGGAAAATGAACATTGAAACTGCCGTTTTTAATAATGATCCTAACATCAGTGACAAATATTAAACCTGGTACTGCTGAAGATAATAGTATGCGCACGCACGAACATGGTGATAAAGTGAACTCAATGTGAATTCTTGTGTCGGATCGAACAAATCTTAAGAACTCTTTCACATTTTAGCATAAATCCAAAAACTACTGTATAACAAGCCTGTCAACACTGAGGTCTCGAACGTGGCAGGTGCGCTCGACTCCAATCTTTATTGACTAGGATTGTCAGTTTTCCTACCGAAAAGGTCTCGAACGTGGCAGGTGTGCTCGACTCCAATCTTTATTGACTAGGATTGTCAGTTTTCCTACCGGAAGTTGGTGCTTCTCTCCGGGCACTCCGGCTTCTCCGCAAATAAGAACTGACCGTCACAAAATAGCACTGTAGCGCTGAAAGTGACGTTAAACACCAATCAATCTATCAAATAATCATCCAATCAATCAACCGTAAATCCACAAACTTTTGTTTAAAAAAACATTGCCCTGAAACCAACAAAGTTTGATTTGGTTGTTGTTTTTTTTTCTTTTTTGTCTGATTGTCCAATTTCATTATTTGTTTTTTTTTCTGGTTCTGATGTGTGTTTCATTGATTTTTTATATTTTTGTTGCTTATTTTATTGTGTATTCTTGTCAAGATCGTTAACCCCCTTTAATAGGGGCCTATCATTAATATCTTAGTACAACCTGAAAACTGGAAAATTCAAAAGTCAGGCAGCAGCCAAACATATTGTCAAGTTTAATACATTTTGTATTTTAGAAAGTTAAAACACTTTCCCGAAATTTGGTGACAATTTTGTTCGTGGAAAATATGGAAGCATCATACAAAAACTTCTGTTATTTAAGGAATGACTGTAATATTTTTTCTGTCTGTGAAGAAATAACATAAAAAATTTGGTGCACACTGAATAACGCGCGTAGCGTGTTATTTAACAATGTGCACCACATTTTTATGTTATTTCGAATAGACAGAAAAAATATTACAGTCATTTCTTATAATTTAATTCTAAATTCATTTTAAACCGTAGAAAACCATGAAAAAAACGTTGATGACGTCACGGTCACATGACTAAATTATGTCTATGGCCGGCTCATAACAAAGAAACGTCAGCCAATCAGAAGACGCGTTACATCCAAAATTAAATTATTATCACATGGATAAGAACAAAACACATTAAATAAGCTAAAGTACTAAGGAATATTTCCACAAATTGTGTGTTGTAACAATAAACTTAGTTCGGTAAAATGTTTGAGAAGCCCCCCCCCTTCCACCCCCTCCCAGTAACTCTTGTCATGTATTTCTTGATTGATTTCAATTTTCAAAATATTCTATTTTCAGATCAACAACTTTTTACAATGCTAGCAATGATATGATATGATTGTTATAGTAACCAATATGATGGTGGATCCTGTCTGATGACGTTCTCGAGATGACTAGTCTTCCTCGTCACTTGAAATAGCTAAAGCGGCATTTATTCCTTTCGTTAACAGCGTGTACCGTCTTTTCTCCAGAGCAGTTAATTTTGGTGCAGGACTGTTAAAATTATACACAGGAATTTTTAGATTACTAATACGGGTAAAAAACGAACTTATTCGATCGTTCAATGGTGGTTTACGTCTCCCGGTTTTACTTAACATCAATGATTTCATTTGGTCAGTATACGGATCGAGTGGATACGAATTGTTAAATGGCGGAAAAACGTCCGCGCAATCTGGAGTAGTGTCTTCTGAAATGTCTTGTAATTGTTCAGCGGGAGTAACAGATTTCCGTGATGCTTTAAAACGCTTCTTAAGGAAATTGGAAAATGACAGTCTTCTCTGTTCAAGTGGATTGTCTTTCAATTTAATTTGCTGCAACCTCTCTTGCATTTTATTTGATTGGTCCTCACTGTTTTCCTGAACCCATGCTACAAATGATGACCTTCGTCTTGTTGACAGATCTTTCGTTTTTACCGCAAGAGTTGGCTCCTCGCTTTCGTCCTCAGAGGAATCGCTACTTAAATCTGCAGCATTTCCGGATGCTATCTGAAAATAAACTGACTCCCTCCTATCTAGTGACGGGAGTGTGGTACATGTACTAGTTTGTGACATTAAGTTGGGAATACTAAATGTTTTCTGACGTTCGAGTCGGCTAGGCGTTTTATCACGTGGCGTTTCTGGTTTGTCGTAAGAAATGTCGTCAATTTTTTCATCCAATGGTGTAATTTGTGATTTCGCTGGAGGTTTCGGACTGATTTGCCGTCGATGGCGACGTTTACGACGTGGTTGACCGGGACTTACAGATTTACTATTTAAGATATTGTCCAATTTTAATTCATCTTTTATCTCGGCTTTTCCTAAATACCTACAAAATATCAATTTATCATTTGTAATTATAAATCGTTTAACTCATATTGTAATGAAACATACATGTAATTTAATTATAGAAAAATATTAAACGCAAAACAAACATAACAAACAGCAACCCACCAAAGAATAACAGGGTCCATGCTATGAGTTTGTCAATCGTTGCACATCGGGGACAATAAACTTACTATTTAACTTATACCTAGTCAATAAGTATACACTATTAAAATATTTTTTGACAATTATTATATATTTATCCATTAAATCAAAATTTTGTTCAGTATATACGGATTGCTCAACATTGCAATCCACCGTTTTCTACATACTTCATTAGCCTCTTATTGGAGAGTATATGATAAAGCAAAGACGATTACAAACAACACGAGTTATGATTAATTTAAACAGAGAGACATTAAATAAAGCAGCAGCAGTTGCAGTTTTGATTTTACAATTTGATAAGCCTTTAGGGTTTGATTTTACAATTTGATAAGGGTTTGGATTTTCCTTAGAATTTGTTATTTTTGTTATTCTCTTTATAGATTTTACATGTTTTTATAAAAAAAAAAATAATAAACCAAACGATTTATTCCTAAGGACATAAAATATGGAGACATGCACAAATAAATTTTCATACAAACCATAAATATTATTGAACTGTTTTTTTGCAAAGTTAAAAGTTATCATATTATGTATTCTTAAATAACTGATAACCGTGCTACAGTGCAAGGTACTGAGAGAGAAAAAAAAAAAAAAAAAAAAAAAAAAAACAGAAACATTGAACAAGTTTACATGGCAACAAATCATGATTTATTTGGCATATTTTGGTAAATTTCGTGATTTTCCTTGTTTTTCATCAAATTCTATGTATTTTTTAGATTGAAAAAGTATGTGCGCACCCAAGAAACATCTTTATATTTGTAGGGATCATTTCAATAGTAATAATAAAGAGTCTTTTAAATTATCTTGTTGTTTCTTGCCTGCGCACGATGTTTCAATAACAGAAATAAAGATGGAAAACTACATAAAATCTGTATTTTTTAAAAATAGTACATATTATGACGTAATTGTAACGTCATCAGGTAAACATCTTTATGTTTTTCTTTTATATTTTTTTATCCTTAGCATTTCTTAACATTGTGTCAATTTGAAATAGATATCAAACATTTATGGGTAATATGTTTTCTGGTCTGTGCGTCCGTCCGTCCGTTCGTCCGTTCGTTCGTCTGTCCCGCTTCAGGTTAAAGTTTTTGATGAAGTTGAAGTCCAATCAACTTGAAACTTAGTACACAAAAAAGTCATGTTCCCTATGATATGATCCTTCTAATTTTAATGCCAAATAAGAGATATTCTCCTATTTTCACGGTCCACTGAACATAGAAAATGATGCATCAAATGGGCCATCCGTGTACTGGGGACACATTCTTGTTTGAATTTGAATTAAATATTTCCCATGTAAAATGCTCAATTTCTGACCAAAAAATTAACATACTCTCACAAGAAAAGAGAGATAACTCGAGATGGCAATGGTAAGAGACTTGGTTGAGGACGACACACAATACAGTTAATTGAATCATGGTTCTTTGTATCTAACAACAGAGAACAACAGGACTGAAATAGCTAAGCTACATGTTTCTACATTTAATAAATCAGATCGATAGCAATATTGTTGATTAGACATACATACTTATTTACCACAACTGAACTAGCTTGACTCGATTTGTAATGTCACATGTTCCAACGATCCGATGATCCCCGCTATACACCAGTCACATTGCTTGCTTGCTGTTCTGTCCGGGGAGGACTTTTTGAGATTAAAAAAAAAAAGATCAATCAAAGCCTCGGTTGAAATTTCCACATGCGGAAAGGGGGGTGCGGTGTTCAGCCATGCAAGTTATCGCGGGTCTTTCGAGGTACACCAAGGCCTTGGTTGAAAATTTAGGAATCTATTTTAAACGAATGTTTAACATTTCAATAGATTTCAATCAATCAATCAATTAAGCAATCAATCAACAGTCAATCAATCAATTATATTTCTGATTCTAATATGACGTGCTTCTTTCGCTTTGTGAACAAACCCTGCTCTAAATCCAATAAAATGTGTTTGCACATGCGTATATTGACTTCTTCGGAATACTAAATTTTATCAAATGATCATGCACTTAATATATTTCCTAAACTATAAAACACTTTCAAACTCTTAAAAATGGTGCACATAATGTTACTAATTCATTTATTATGACTGTAATGTGTTGCATTCCGAATTGACATATTTGACCTAGATACGACAACCATTCATGCTGGCTGTTCAAACTCCTTCCTTTGAAAAATCACAGTGCCAGCCGTTTACTTCTTTACAAACAAAAAAGGGAGGTTCATGGAAGAGCCTACACAGTATACTTATCGGACATAGAAATTACCTTAATTGTCCTATTCAGATTCGAAATAATTGATGCAAGCTATACTTTATTGTAGTTTTAACATAGGTAGGCATTGTATTCGTGTTATTTTAGCCCTCACTATCACTCGGGCAAAAATAATCACGAATATAATGCCTACCCATGTTAAAACTACAATGAAGAATAGCTTGCATCAATTTTTTATAAATTAAAAAAAAACTACATTTTACTTAATATTTTAACTATAGCTATACTTATAAAGAGGAGTGTGAACTGCAAAACCACTAAACCCTTTTAATAACGTTCCATTAGTTTAATCATGAAGTAACATATGTTTTATATTATACAGACTTAAAGCTTGTATACAAAACTTAATCTGTACTTGAACTCTAATCCAAAGGTCAAGTTTTTGAACCATTTGTCACCTTGAGATTAAATACTTAATTATGTAGACATGTTTATAACATTGAATAATTAAAAAATAAATAAATGATACTTTCCTAATAAAAGAACACTGCAATGGATATCTGAACGAAATGGCAGAACATGTGAGCGATAAAAAGGACTTTTGAGTGCCAAAGTCTAGGACATTTGAGCGCCTAAATTTAGGATTTGAGCAAAAAATGAAAATAAGCATAAGACATTTTTATCGATCTATATTGATCATTATCGGTTACTTATGAAAATAAAGAAGTAGAGAGACCAAACAAAGTAGGAGTTACATGTAACATCACACGACCTTCAATAATGAACAAAAACCTTAACGCATAGAACGCTATAAACGGACCAAAAATGACAAAAGTACAAAAATTCAAACGAGAAAACCAACGACCTTATTTATATACAAAACAATAAACAAAAACAAAAAATATGATATACAAGAATCTCTCAAATAAATACGTATGTATCCGGCAACGACTAAAGCTTCACGTAGGATGTTGTGCATGAACTTAAGAAATATCAACTCAAAAGTTATACTCTATCAGCCAACGGAATGATTGTTATATTCCTGAATTGGTACAGACAAGGTTAAACCATATTTGTGACCACCACTAAGCAAGACATTTCGACAGCGTCTCGAAGTGTTCTATGTAGTTCTACTTCTGTCTGTAATCACTAGCCAGTCAACACTGAGGTTGCGAGTTCGAATCCCGCTCCCGACTCAACTCGTAATTAGCCGTTTCAGAATCTAAAGAATCATGGGTAATTTCATTGTTCGTACCCCAAAATGAAAATAACGTCACGTCATTGGTTGAATTTCCATTGTTTATGACATTTTTAACCAATCACGACGTTTTGGTGTACACTTTTGAAAATATTACCCAGGATGCATTAGATTCTGAAACGGCGAATTGATCAGGATTATCAGTTTTCCTATCGATGGTCGTTGGTTTTCTTTTGGGCACTCCGGCTTCTTCCATCAATCAAAACTGGCTGCCACAAAATTGCCAAAAAGTGGCGCTGAAAAGTGGCGTTATAACACCAACTATCAATCAATTAATCAAATGCACTTACTTTATTGAAGATGGATGTTTGTCCGAATCTTTCCGTAAGACCTGTTGCAGAAAATCATGTGTTTCGAACCTATCACGGTCCAAATGTGAAATACTAAATGTGTTTTCTCTTCGGAGTTGGTCCAGTTGTTTTCTCATGTAAAGAGTAGCCAAGTTGTTTTTATTGTTCAAAGTTTTAAGAGTCCTCCCGGCTGGGCCGGATCCTCCCTTAACCTGCAAAGTACTCATTGCTAATTCTACTAAGCTAGAGAAAATTAACTATTTCATTATGGCTGTCACGAATGCTCATGTTTATTAGCTATATAGTATGAAACCATATTTTTGATTAATCCATCTGATTTCCGCAGAAATTAATAATAATAAAACCGTAATATAACGGTATTTCCCAAATGAAACAAAAAACTCCAATATTTGATATTCTACTGTCGTTTATACAAATAATTCCTGGCTTAGAAATTGCTTTTCACAGAAAATATCGATACTACGTACAATTACTCGTTCATGTTTAGAAGACTTTTTTGTGTGCATTCGGAAAATAATTAACCTAGCGACTGATTCACCGCTCATTAGAATTAAGCGGCTTATAAAAATGATTTGTAGAAATATAATACGGGTTGAAAGAAATCTTATTACAGTGGTCATTATGGCAGTTAACTGTTAAACTATCAAATTGTGTATTGGGGATTATCGAAAAGAAAAGAAAAAACCCTTGTTTGTTAATTTAAACGGTGGATAAATGAGTTCATGCATAGTTCTCAAGGATTTTAGACATGTATTTTAGATATTTAATGATTAAATGATTAATCTACCAATATATTAAGAAAAACAAGAAGGAATGTGTTTAGTTATTCATAAAATATGTCAGATAAAACCAAGTTCGTATGCAAATGCATATTTGAGGATTATAGTTTAACGGCAAATATTACATACAATGATCACATCCAGGACAGTAACTATAGTATATATTTGTAACTGGAAGGAAATCACTTAATTTGCATTGCTTTGGCAAAGTGAGAGGATCTGTAAAAAATGGAGGGAAAAAAATTGGGAAGTGAGGAATAAAACAAAGAAAAACGGAATTAGGGAAATGAGTACCCCGTGTCAATTATTTCCTGGGTCGAACTTATTAGAATCATAAAATAGATTTCAATTGTGTTTAATGGTTGCTTTTTGAGAAAATAAGTATTTGGACTTCTTTTAAATTTTGCGTATTGTTGTGATTTAAAAAAATATATATACATTGGCTAGAAGTATAGGGTAGGGTTGAGATCTCACAAAACCTGTTAAACCCCGCGGCATTTTTGCGCCGGTCTCAAGTCAGGAGCCTCTTCTTTTGCTGTTTTTTTTTTAAATTTAGTTCAGTTAATATATATGTTTTGGTGTTTAGTATGACGTCCATTTATCCATAACTTAGTCTAGCACACATTTTAATTAAGGGGCTGGTGCACATCTCCTGGTGTTAGAATTTCTCACTGCGTTGAAGAATCATTGGTGACCTTAGACTGTTACCTGCACTTTGGTCGGGTTGTGAAAAATTATTCATGTCTGTAAATCGTCTATTAAGGTGGTTCCTAACACTACAGGGAGATAACTATGTAAAGTCAGCTAAACGTTTTAATTACGTTGTGTTGTAAAAGGAATATTAAGCTTCACAATGATCAACTTTGGTGTTTGTCAATTTGCTATAAAATCAGTGTAATTTTTCGGATAAAAATTTGGTTCGAATTTTTTTTAATTTTTATATTTTTGTTAAAGTGTCCAAGTAAATACTTTGACAAAATTTTACTAAAATTAAACGAGCCAAATTAATTTTAGCGAAAGTGTTGGGTACCACCTTAACTCATTTATTAATAAGTTTGTACAGTGTCAAGACGGGCGAATTAAATCTTCTTCATAAAATATTACTCTGCGCTTTAATTTCAAATCATGCAAACTTTTGAAAATGGGGGTCAAAATTCAGAAGTGTATTCTTTCAAATATCCAAAAGATGTTATTCTTCTTTAAATCCTTTTAAATTGTATAAAAAAATACCTTAGCGGAATTTAATATTGTATGAACTCAGCTTTTTTTCATTTACGAACTCATTACTAGAGATTAGTTGGTTTCATTTTTATCCTGCTTCAATATTGTGCTCACCGTGAGTCGAAGAACATAAATCATGGAATTAATGCCTTTAAATTTAATAGATACAGAAAATTAATTTCTATGTTAGAAAAAATAATGTCAGAATTACGCTGATGCGAGATATTCTATGAATCGATTCGTTTATATTTTAGAGTTGTTTCCCCTTAGACAAAGGAGAAAGTAAAATCACAAAAATACTGAACTCAGAGGAAAATCAATTTGGAAAGTCCATAATCACATGGCAAATTCAAAAAACAAAAAACAAAACGCATCAAAAACGAATGGACAAGAACAGTCATATTCCTGACTTGGTACAGGCATTTTCAAATATAGAAAATGGTGGATTAAACCTGGTTCTATAGCGCTAACCCTCTCACTTTAATAACAGTCTCATCAAATTCCGTTACATTTACATGATGCGTTAAATAAACAGTCACAATCAATAAAATAGTCAAAATATGGGAACATCAGTCATCATCGTATAACAATTTAACAGGACACAACAACATCTACTATCTACGAACACATGGATTGATTTGAGTGTCTGACGTCAGAAAAAATATATACGTCACATAAATTTGTCGTTCAATGTGCATACAATAGTTATCAAAAGTACCTGGATTATAAACAATTTTAAATTTTACATAGGCAATGAGCGCAGACAGGGTTAAAAAATCAAAAGTATGTAAGAATAAATTACAGAAATCAAACTAGTCCAAAAGTTATACATATAATTTATGAGAATCCAAAACTTTTAAAAGGAACAATTTAACAGGACACAAAAACCTATCCACGAACATATACGTCACACAAATTTGTCGTTCAATGTGCATACAAACAATTTTAAAATTTACATAGGCAATGTACGCATACAGGGTTAAAAAAAAAAAAAAAAAAAAAAAAAAAAAAAAAAAAAAAAAAAAAAAGGGTATGTAAGAATAAATTACAGAAATAGACCGAGATTCAAACTAGTTCAAAAGTTATACATAGAATTTATGAGAATCCAACAATTGTCAATTCCACTACGCCATTGATTGATTTTGACGTTTGTGGTTCAACGTATATAGTAATTCATAATAGAAATATATCATAATGACATATTATAGACAAATATCATACTGACGGGATCTTTTAAAGTACAGAGTCACGTTATAAGCACAAAAGAAATACAAAGAGTCACATATACAAAACAAATCACCAAAAAATGAAAGCCAATACAAACACATTGAATGATAATGACGGCTGGATGCTAAACGTCCAGCGGCAAACATCACTTGCATATAAGGTAGAAAACATGAAAATGTGCCGCTTCATATCAAATTTCACCCTTTTAGAGAGCAAACAATATAACTCAATCAATCATTTTAGAAATATTTAGTTTAAGAAATTGTATGATATATATTTATTATGTGAAGCTTTTCTGCTTCATTTATTTACCTTATCTCAGGGTAGAATTTGTATGCAAGAATACTTATTTTTCATTCACACCTATAAACTTATGAATCATGAAACAAAAATTGTTTAACTATACTCGGGATCTCCAGAAACAGTTATAAATTAACTATCCATATGTGCTTTGAAAGTATCGTTTTCTTTGGGGAAAATTTGGAGGGGGGTCATTATACTGTACACCATTGCAATATGCTGCATAGAATCACTGTTTATCATACAATTCATATTCCATATGAGTATATTCTAGTATGTATAGGGTTCTTTTTTATTCTACTTACTTTAAACTTATTTATTATCTCAAAAAATCATGTACATTTCAATTACACGTATAAATACTGTTATACATAGGGATTCGGATTTCCTCCCTTATGTACATTTTACAATAAAGTTCTTATACGTCTGTGGTGGTTTGTGTTTCCATGACTTTGTCAAGACTGTATTTATTCTACTTAACCACAAATTACGGGCTTTGCACAGCTAATTTCTAAAACTGTCTTTTTGTTTTGTGAAAATATATATATATATATTTTTTAAATAAAACGTAGCGAAAGAACGCAAAAAGTAATTTAAACATTTAATTAAGACCTCTTAGATATGGCCTGACACTTTATGGCATGTGAATAGATGTCCTTCCGGTACAGACATATTAGTACTTTATTGTATAATGTACTTTGCAAACATAAGAGGTAGATTTCCGTTGTCTTCGTGAAGGTCAAGTTGTTCCACCATAAACATTATTTTGTAACTATTTAAGGAATGACTGTAATATTTTTCTGCCTATGAAAAAATAACACCAAAAATGTAGTGCACACTGAATAACCTGCGTGCACACATGTTTGATGTTATTTCGAATAGATAGGGAAAATATTTGTCATTCCCTATAATTTAATTCATTTCAAGCCGGAGTAAATCATGAAAAAAAACCGATGATGACGTCACGGTCATATAACAAAAAACTTCCTGTACAAATAGATAATTAAAGAAATCTTAGAGTATCTGTGAAGACCGAAAATTGATCTTTAATGTCGACATATACCTCAATCACCACCATCATAAAGTCATTTCACATATGGCATATTTGCATATTTTATTTTTATGTTTAATTATTTATTGCAATTATACAAATATGGACCAAGTTACTAAAAAAGATACAAACTTAAAAAAGTACATGTTAAAAAAAACCCCAAAAACAACAACAAAGAAATAAAATTGAGAATGAAAACGGGAATGTGTCAAAGTGACAATAACCCGATCAAAGAGCAGACAACAGCATAAGGTCACCAATGGGTCTTCAACAATGGGATTCTGTGTTTGGACCGATATCTGATTTGACCGCCTATTGAATACTACATCCATATTCTTAGAACAGATTTGCCTTTCCATTATTTACTTGCTTTGGTTATGTTTACCATCAAGCATAATTAATGTTTCTGTCCGTAAGAAAAACAAACCATTGGTTCCCGGTGTGCAGGTTCATATCATTAACATTCAACGTTTTTCATCGGATATTTTGTTTACTGTCAATGTTGAACCGTTGCAAAGAAAATGTTGCTAGATTTTCATAGTTTTAACTATGAATGATTTTAATTATGAACGGTTTTAACTATGAATGGTTTTAACTATGAATGATTTTAACTATGAATGATTTTCTCTACCCATTTAAATTTCGACATATCAGACAATACCTTCCATTGCACCAACATATATATATTTAGCCATTGCAACCATGTGGTCCTTTGGCAGTGATGATTAAAACACATTCTACAACAATAGATTCCATGGACAAAATAGGCTTTATGTGCATGGCTGATAACAAAAAAAATGCAAATATATTTTTTAATCAACACACTCTCTCCCTCTCTTCGCTCGTAAGCTCGTCCTAACATCCAAACAAAATCGGTGACATCTCTCTCTCTTACCCCTCTCTCTTTCTCTCTCTTACCTCTCTCTCTCTCTCGCTCGCTGGTCCTAACATCCAAAACATTATTACATATATATAACAAAAGAACACAAAGTCGTTGACAAACACGCTTAAAAAAACGAAATAAAAAATGTATTGAAATTAATTTTGCGCAATGGTCCGTTCACGATATGGACCATAGAAGAGGGTCTGAATGGGTGACAATAGTTAACCTTATCCAGACACTCTAAAAGGAGAATTTAGAGGGGTTTTCTTCACGGCATTAAAATTACGTTTAAATGGAGAATGAATGAAATATTCACGTGAAACATGTGTGAAATAATAACCACGATTATGGCGAAAATATTACGACAAATGGTAATGTATATGATAAACTAAAACACATTCAAAGCCCCATCCCTGAACTTGTTTGTCATATTGGAGTCTTCATTAAGCAGTCTTTAGAACTGAGGGGATCAGACCCATGTCAGACAAGCTCATGATTGTATTTTATACATAAATTTATAATTGAACTTTAAAAGTATGTTCCATTATATTGCATTGTATTTCATTGTATTGCATTGTATTTAAATTGTATCATTGTTTGTTTGTATTGCTTGACCCTTATGGCTGTAATTTTGCAATAAAGATTATATTATATATCACACACACAACTAGTTACCAATCATAAAGTATATACAATACGTCATACTATTAGTTTGTGTTCTTAAAATCCCGCACAATGGTAATTTTCACATTGTAATGTTTAATTTAACGGCAAACATAAAATTGCAAAACAAAACCTCAGTTCAACTCATATGTCTTGTCTCCTCTGGCTGAACAGTGTGACTGGTAAACCAGGTAGCACTAACATCAGACAGACTCAATACTTAGAAACATCGTAAGGGTTTTCTGGAGATACCGACGCCTTGTATAATCTTGGAGACGCATCGCAATCTTGGTAATCGCCCGGTAATTCGTCAGGTAGTTCGTCATACGGGTCTTCCTCGATTCCTACTAGATCGTCGTATTGGTTTGCTCCGGTTAAGCGCATTTCTGTATACACGTTATTGCAATTTTGTTTCTTTTCTCTGTAGTTTATAGGTTCGACACACTCTGATTCATTTTGTTGCTTATAATTGGGATTTTCCACACCATGCATTTGATTCAAACCGTTAACTCGAACTAAAAAAAAACATGCGTTTAATGGTAATTGTATAATTCTTAGTAGTAAAACAGTGCTCATAATTTAAAGTCGTATGGTGACCTGTAGATTTTTTTCCTTAATTTGAAGCCGTATGGTGACCTATAGTTATTTTCCCGTCGTTCTTTGGTGGATCGGTATCATCCATGTGGTTAAATAATAAAATTAACACTACCAATGTTCTTGCACCAGATGCGCATTTCGACAATACATGTCTCTTCAGTGATGCTCGTGGCCAAAATATTTGATATCCAAAGCTTATATGAAAGATGAAGAGCTATAATCCAAAAGGTCCAAAAAGTATAGCCAAATCCGCGAAAGGAATCAGAGCTTTGCATGACGGAGATACATTCCTTAATTTATAATAATTTCTAATATTTTGTAACAGCAAATTTTATTAACACAAAAAATACGTTTCATGCCAGTTAAACGTTTAGCAATCACACCAATTGACCAATACAAGTTCTATAATTCGTTATAATTATTAATAGACAATGGCCGTGGTTTAATAGACAGAAAAAATGCTAATCAATGATAAAATGTTAGAAGTCGTTGATAAAGAGGAATACAAATGGAAGTTTTTAACGACCTTGACTGGCTATACAGCCCTTTCACGGTCGATAAAGAGTAGACAGTGTAGTTATGATTTTATTGAAAAAAAAAAAATCTTTCATCTGCATTTTTAAACGCCGAGTGAATCTCTAAACCACCGATTATATGCCAGAAGTTGGCTGTTTCAATATGTTCACATTGCAAGTATATTATGTTATAATTGAAAGCCCGTCACCATATAAGATGTCTGTATGTATGACCACAGCAATACCATTGACTGAAAGTTGGCGGTAAAAGAGTTTTTGTGAGAGGTTCTCAAAAGTTCATTGTGTGTCGTCATTACAACTTCATTCAAGAAGATACCATTCATCGTCCATGGTATATAAAACGAACCAATGCTAATCCATTGTTTTTTTATGGGACCATGCAAGCTAGAAAACAGGGAACTCTATATATGAGTACCAACACCACCTTACCTATTGTTTCTATTGATATGAAATATACTTTGATCGATTTTGTTTTTTTAATGATAAAAGGGTACTCCTAACAACAGTTAAAAAATACAATTCATACATACCCGTTTCCATTGACAGAATATCATTATGGAATCTAAAATAAAAAATGTACATTCTATATCTAGATAAACGATAAAAAAAAGTCATATGCATATAATTAGATAGAAAAAAAGATATTGTTTATTAGAAGATAGGTTTGATAACACTTTAATGTGAACCACATACGTCGAATTTCAATAGGACAAAAGTCAAGTGCCTACTTAAAAATTTCGATCTTACAATACAAAGTATTGTTATTACTATTCAAATTCATCATTATATTTTCAAAATATTTGCTTCTTCATTATCAAGTATAGAATAATCTTTTAGTTTTTCAATCAATAATGACAATAGTAATATACCGCTATCCAATAGTCATAAATTGATTAAGCGGAAAGGGAAAAACTAATCCGGGTCACACAACAAATACCGAGAGAAACCATTAGTGAAAAACAACGGAACAACAGAAACACTGAACTTCAAATAAAATACACACCATCATACATAGAGAAACGGAATATTTGATAACAACTGCCAGATTCAGAAAAAAATGGTGGGTTGAACCTGATCTTATGGCTAGCAAAACCTCCCGATAAATGTTGAAAATTTTTTACCCGACATTGTGTGATCAAATTGGGCATTGTATAAACTTACCGGCGGTTGTTATTTCTCTTTGATCTCTGGTAACATATGCCGACGACAACTATCATTGTTATAAACGACAACAGTCCGCAGGCAGCGGACACATATAATAACATATCTCTCGTATCTACACTTTCAGAAGAGCTGTCTGGTTTGATTTTGTTTTCGATGTCTGGAATAGGATTATTTCCGTCTGCGCCTGCTATGTCGGTAGTGATGCGTTTTGGTTTAACTTTTGCTCCAATTGTCAATGTCCTTTCAGAAGTTGCTGCAATATCATTAATGGTCTTTTCAGATGTTGTAAGAACATTTTTAGTTGATTTTGGTGGAACAGTCGTTTCGGATTTTTTAATTGTCGTAATTTCTGGTTTTACTATTGTTGGTTTTATGGTTGTCTGTGGCTGTGTTGTTGGTTTTATGGTTGTATGTGGCTGTGTTGTTGGTTTTATGGTTGTATGTGGCTGTGTTGTTGGTTTCATGGTTGTTTGTGGTTTTGTTGTTGGTTTAATGGTTGTTTGTAGTTGAGTTGTTGGTTTTATGGTTGTTTGTGGTTTTGTTGTTGGTATTGTGGTCTTTTGTTGTTGCGTTGTTACTACTCTAACAGTAGGAGTGGTTGTCATTCTCTCCGTTGTTGTTGTGGTTGTAGTTTCTGTGTTAATAAGATAAGAAAGGAAAGGTATTAGTTAAAGACGAAATTGAAGCAGTTTTTTTTTTAATTTAATGCATTATTGTTAAATGTTGGGAAATCTTTTAAATAAAGTAATATTGTTCTAACGTATGTAGCATCCCTTGCCGACAGACATTTTCATTAGGAGGGATGGGACACTAACTGCCTAAAAGGGGTCCGCTCCAGTCATGCCTCAGTGATTCCATATATAATCAACCACAAATGTTCCCACAAAAATGAAGGGGATACCTTGATCCCCTTAATCCGTATCTGTAAAGCTTCCAAAAGTCTGAGATTTGAATTGTTCTGTTAGAAAAACACATATCTTCTACACTTAAACCACTGCAGATACAACTATACACAGAGGATGCTAGCTATTATATATTAGTACACAAAGGAACATAAGTCGAGGAAAGAAGTAAACATATATTTCTTTAGAACCTAAGCTCTAAAGCTGCAACAACCTTGGGATGAAATGGGAACCCTGAAATATGTAAACTTTAAGGCTTATCCGTCCCTTAAATTTTTTCCGTGAATATTGGCTTGGATAAATTTCACATTCGCATGTTAAAAGATGTAAAATAAGTGACATGTAAATTTTGTATGACATAAGATAAGTTAGTATATATACATGTATATATAGTTTTGATAGTATATACAATTTTATTAGTAATTTTTACAATAAAAATTGTAGAAATCTTCATTAAAAAAGAATCACAAAAAAGACGCCATCATTCGTACAGTTAAGAGTGACAATTTACTGAAAAAGAAAGAGCGTGCTCAGATTAAAAGTATTATGTCTAATTTTAGATCCTACCAGGCCAGGATATGCATTTTCAAAATCCTTCTACCCGCCCTTAGAAATCAAATGAAAAAGTCCCCTTTCTGAACTATTTACCGGGTTTTGTAATAACATGAACAACACAACGGGTGCAACATGTGGAGCAGGATCTCTCAACCCTTTTGGAGCATCTGAGATCACCCCAAGTTTGGGGTTCGTGTTGCTTAGTCATTAGTTTTCTATGTTGTGTCTTGTGTATTACTATTATTTGTCTGTTTGTCCTTTTCTTTTTTAGCCATGGCATTGTCAGTTTATTTTTTATTTGAGTTTGACTGTCCCTCTGGTATCTTTCGCCCCTCTTTTAAAATGCTTAGACGAGGTCTTAATTTGCTGAACTTTATGCACTTACGTTGTACACATCTGTCCCCCTCGAGGGTATATCCTGCACAACAAAACTTAATAACCATGGGAACGATTTCTTGTATTGTTTCATTTCTATGTTCTGTAACGTTTCTACGATAAAAAAATATACATAGAACAATTATTACACTAGTCATTTGAATGTACTTTAACATTGATTACGATACAAGCAGTATAAAAACACCATTGCAAGCTAAAATGCCTCCCTAACCTATATCTGTTTAGCTCCTCACCACAAGGCTGACACTGTATATGTTGCAATGGAGATCTATATGTCACAGAGAAGTCGAAGCTAGTTTATGGCCTCGGTTGTTGACCGGTCTAAGTAGATCAACTTCTGTATCATTAGCTTGTCGAGTTTTGATCAGTTTGTTTTTCTATGTTTTTTCCGGTTTAACACCACTGTTCCAAGTGAGGGGAAGATTTGAGCTAACAAACATGTTTAACCTCGCCAAATTATATATGTGCTTGTCCAAAGACAGGATCTTGTAATTCAGTGTTTATTGTTGGTTGTGGTGTGTCATATTGTTTATCGTTTATCAAGTTTTTTACTAGCATGTCATAAATAAGGCCGTTATTTTATGTTTCGCATTTTACAATGTAGAGATCTATTATTACTTTTATACGGTATTGATTTTGCTTATGTTGAAGGCCATACGGTGACCTATAGCTGCTAACATCTACATTATCTGGACGTTGTCTCATTGGTAATTCTATCAAATTTCCTTATTTCCAATCCATACACATGTTTACGTAATTTGAGACTCGGTCTGTCAAACATGTCGGCTATTCGGAATCTAAGAATTGATTAAAACATTTTGGTACGGAAGCCGATAAGGGCCATTCAAAAAAAATATTTTATGTCGTTATTACGACATAGCATGTCGTAATTTCGACATAACATGTCGTTATTACGACATCGCTATGTCGTAATTTCGACATAACATGTCGTTATAACGACATCGCTATGTCGTAATTTCGACATATCATGTCGTAAAAACGACATCGCTATGTCGTAATTTCGACATATCATGTCGTAATAACGACATCACTATGTCGTTTTAACGACATAGCTATGTCGTAATAACGAGCTATATTTGAAAGAATATGTATTATGATTGGCAAGAAAGAAATTAACAATTATACGTCATCATAATGTCCCCGATAATTATAAAAGCCCCCGCATGGTCAGCTATAAAAGAGGGAAGAAAGCTACCAGAGGGAGAGTCCCCGAAATGCTGTGTGGCAGACAGTGTTATTATTCAATTATTAGCTCCCTTGGTAAAACTTCAAATTTCATATTTAATGTATTATATTGTTAAATAATTTACATGAAGCTTAATAAGTATATATTTGTTAATTGCATAGCTTTTGCTATTTGAATTCATTGGTTGAAGATATTTATTTATATTGTAAAGTTTAATATTTGCATCGTCGCAAAATCTTTGGTTACCTTCTTTGGATACCTTCAGTGAGAAACTTATATATGTTATAGATACCAATTTCGATTAACTTGGCCCATTGTGCTAGGGTTGTACAATCAAACAAAGTCGTTTAGATTAACAAGTTACCGGTCGTAGATTAGCTATGCTGTCACACATGCTGGAAGAATGAAATGTGGAATTATTAGAGGACTGAAATTGTACAACCTAGTCAAGCCAAGCTTTCCATCTCCCTTTAAATTAGCGCAAACTACATGGCTTCTTGGTATACGGGTGTATTGAAGTATTGATAGCTCTATTTCTACTTTCAAACGTTGGGCACGCGCGATGTTCCTACAACCCCTAGTATTTAAAACAGAATCTTCGAAATTTCATCCTCAAAACAAAATAAAAATGTTAGAAAACACGAACCAATATTAAAGCAAATTCAATATATGTTTTGAATTATGTTTTGACAGCTCTTGATCATCTCCTAAGTAATATCTGGTATATATATTTGAGGATTAAAAAAAAGAAAGCTATGTGAAAAAAACGGATGTCCCAATCTAACGTTACATTTATGAAAAACTGTTTTAACTCTTATGTATAGTGATCCTATTTCTTATTCTCTGATTTTCTTGATTCTTGACAGGAACAACGACATGTGTTGGTTCTTTGTGGCGTTAAAGCCGTTATTTTACCAAATTTCATTTAACTGGACTGCATATTATAGTAGAAAATGAATAAGAATAGTAAGACAATAATGATATCTAACAAAAGTACAAATATTTGCCTCATGTGAGTTCAGATATTGCTGATTCAATAAAATCTTCTGACTACACAGTCGTTTTTCAAACGGTAGCCATTTTGTCCAAGTTGATATTTCAGTTTCAAAGCAGTTTAAGGCGTATTTTTTTTTATAATTGATCAAAACAAAAGTTAAATATACGAAGAGTAAAAAATGCCAAGATTCTTTCCTTATTAACTACATATTTGGGTCTTATAGGAATAAAATGATTCCATACATTACAAAACGGAAGCCAATTTTTCCAAATGTCTGAAAACGTCTAAAATCCCAAAGACGCTAATTTCCGACGTTAAATGTGCTAAAGTTTCAATTAAATATTTATGATAATTAAAACAAATCGTGTTATGAAATTTGGAGAAAGATGTTAATGATTGCTGCCGGAAAAAAAATAGTGTATGTTGCTAAAGACTCCGCTCGGGGAAAGAGGTTCGACACAGGTTAAATTTTGCAATTTTTATTAATTGTATAGCTTTTAACGATTTATTTAAAAGAATTTGGAAATGGGGGGAAAATCCCATTTTGTAAAATAAATTGAAATTTATGTTACGGAAGTATTCCGAAATAGATCATTTAAAGTCGTCAATTCAGTTAGGTGCAATCACCAATATCAAAACACTTAATACCAGTTAACGGAATGTTTTACTTCGCGATTTGTCCTGCTATTTCGTGATGGAAGTAATTCCTGTACTAGCGAAGCCAGAACTTTTCGTCAATATAAACTTGTGCATGAAATGGAGGTAATTGAAAGATGAATCCCAAACTGCAACGAAAACCGTTTCATCGAATTAAAAAAAAAACGGGATTATATTTTTGTTTGCCGTTTTCGCGGACGACACAGGAGTCGATTACTATATTTTAAAATGTATATATCTGAAGATGACTTGGTAAATAATTCCCAAGCCAAGGTTCAAGTAATAGAGCAAGGGGTGTATTTCGACAACTTATGTGTCAGGGAAATTACAATTCTATTCAAATTTAACCAAGGGTAAAAATGTTCGATTTACTTGCAGAGTGTCAGATATATTTGTATTGGGGATGAATTAAGATATAGAAATTGTACAATGACAGATGATATGCAACTTGAAAGTTAAACATCCTATGATAAAAAAAAATATGAGAACCGTATACATGTACTTCCGTCCCATCTTTCCTTCCTACATTACTTGCGACAGTACTGCATTTTAAGTTGAAATAACTTAAAGGGTAAACATTATTATATCGATTTCCACAACTAGAGGTAATTTTTTGATAAAATGACATCACAAAACGAACAGAACCAGAATCAACCAACAATATAAAAAACCGAATAAAAGCAAAGACCCTCTACGACGTCGCATTTTAAGTGAAACGTGTTGTGGGAATATCGTGCCCAACGTTTGAAAGAAGCATTAGAAGCCATGTAGTATGCACTTATTTTGAGGGAGATGGGATGTTTAGCTGTCTAGTTAGGCTCGCACATATAGTAGTATCTACCTAATCTGTCTGTACTGCCATTTGACAACAGTTAATTTATTCACCTCTAAAAGTTTTTAATAAAATATATAAGTTTCTCACTGAAGGTATTCAAAGAAGGTATCCAAAGATTTTTCGACGACGCAAATATTAAACTTAACAATATAAATAAATATCTTTAACCAATGAATTCAAATAGCAAAAGCTATGCAATTAACAAATATATACTTATTAAGCTTCATGTAAATTATCTAACAATAAAATGCATTCAATATGAAATTTAGAGTTTTACCAAGGGAGCTAATAATTGAATAATAACACTGTCTGCAACACATCATTTCGGGGACTCTCCCTCTGGTATCTTTCCTCCCTCTTTTATAGCTGACTATGCGGGGGCTTTTTAATTATTGGGGGCATTATGATGACGTATAGTTGTTAATATCTGTGTCATTTAGTCTCTTGGCAATCATAATACATATTCTTTTATATATAGCGATGTCGTTATTACGACATAGCGATGTCGTTATAACGACATAGTGATGTCGTTATTACGACATGATATGTCGAAATTACGACATAGCGATGTCGTTATAACGACATGTTATGTCGAAATTACGACATAGCGATGTCGTAATAACGACATCTTATGTCGAAATAACGACATGCTATGTCGTAATTACGACATAAAATATTTTTTTTTAATGGCCCTTATCGGCTTCCGTATTTTGGTGTTCATCTTTGAAAATATTACCCAGAACGCATTCGATTCTGAATTGGCGAATCGAACATGATAGGAATTTACCTAGCGTGTAAGAGGTGGAAAATACAAATACATGTGTTATATAATAAAATCTAGTTATTTTGGAATTCTTCGTTTTTATCAGGCCAGCTAAAGTCCAGACGACATAGGCTGAAGGTCAAGTACGACACATGTGATAATCTGTAATTAGACAAGAAATTCAAAGGGGTATTTTTAAACTCAGTGTAGCTTACCTCGTTGTATACGGTATACCTACATTGTCTTCGTTTTTCTGTTCATACAAGATAATTCGTCTAGCCAGCTATTGACAACACATGGTATCTCTGTAGTTCCAACATATACCTCTTTCGTCACAACTCGATCGACAGTTTGGCTGGAAAAAAGGAAAAATGACTTCCGTTATTATAGAGGCATCTGGGAATCGATCAAATTTTTATTTATATCATGTTTTAATACAGCAACTTATTCGTGAGATGCCAAATTTCGTTGATTTCGTGAGTATAGTGGGACCACGAATTTAATTTATACAAATTTCATATAAGATTGTATTCAAACTTAGGGGGAAATACGAAATCAAATATCCACAGAATTGCAATCTATCCATAATCCACGAAAGATTCGTACACATCAACATTAATGAATCCACAATTTCATATTTACCACGTTATGTCTGCAAGGAGGAATTGCAGGTAAACTTTTTAAAGTTCTTACTTACCCTCATTTTTCCAACTATAAAAATGGAGAAAGAACAAAATCAACTTCCCAAATATGAGGGAAAAGTTTGAATACGGCGAATATACACTAAACAAAGTTTGACCAGGTGCGTTGAAAGAGAAAGACATGCATTCAACTAAGACACGAAACTCCATTCAAAATAAGAGCCAGGTTTGTTACTTCTCAAGAATGGAAAGTTGACAATAGGAATATTAAACTATCACATTTGTCCTCAGTTCTAGTTTTAAGTGTACATGTGTTATCTGCACGAAAAATTATATCCATACATATAAAAAAAAAACGCATTTATATATATAAACAAGAATGCGTCCAAAGTACACGGATGCCCCACTCGCATTATCATTTTCCATGTTCAATGGACCGTGAAATTGGATAAGAATTATAATTAGGCATTAAAATTAGAAAGAAAATATCATAAGGAACATGTGTACTAAGCTTCAAGTTGATTGAACTTGAACTTATATATATAAACAAGAATGCGTCAAAAGTACACGGATGCCCCACTCGCATTATCATTTTCCATGTTCAATGGACCGTGAAATTGGATAAGAAATATAATTAGGCATTAAAATTAGAAAGAAAATATCATAAGGAACATGTGTACTAAGCTTCAAGTTGATTGAACTTCAACTTCATCAAAAACAACCTTGACCAAAAACTGTAACCTGAAGCGGGACAGACGGATAAACGAACAGATGGACGGATGGACGGTACAACAGACGAACGGACGCACAGACCAGAAAACATAATGCCCCTCTATTATCGTAGGTGGGGCATAAAATAAAGTGGATTGCCAAATGAGACACTTATCCACCAAAGTTCAAATCAAGTGGACGTATCCTTTTATTTTGTCACCAAAGAAAATCTGCAAATTTCGGAAAACAGGAATTTCTTAAATTGCACGAAACTGTCCGAAAAGCGTTGCTGAAATAAAACAAAGCAAAATTATTTATATTTTGTTGATTTTTTATGTTTAACTCACTACAATTTTGTGAGATTATAACAGCATTCGACTTAAAAACTAACAATAATTTAATGTCGACAATTTACGAAAATAAATTTTAAACTGTTATCCATATTATATGGTACTTTTATCGAGCCTTCGACTTTAGTCGAAAAAGCGAGACATCGCGATCCTACATTCCGTCGTTGTCGTCGACGACCAGAAATATTCACTCTGTGGTTAAAGTTTTTGAAATTTAAATCACTGTCTTAAACTATTCCGGATTTGTACCAAACTTGGACATAAGCTTTTTTATGATCATAAGATAGTATCCAGGGTTTAGTCACGTTTCTCCAACATTTGATAATTAGACTAAAACAACATTAGGGATTAGGGGGTCCTCATAAGGACTGGCATCGTGATAATTACCTGTAATTCACCTTTATCAGGTCTTAACTAAAATATTGTAAAAAGGGATATTGTTAAAAAAAAATTCTATCAAAAAATTAACAAACCATATATTTTTGGTCCGAGTATAACCCGAAACTGTTACTTAATTATTTTCATCCGTATTTGATTTACGAAATTAAAAAGGTTATTCAACAAAAAAATCATTATATAGACAAGTGAATTCTTTATCAAACTGAAAATTTCATAAAAAAATATTAAGAAATAATCTCGAAATTATTATTTTTAAAAGATTTTTTTTTATTAAAAAAGTAACATGAAAAATCGAAATGTTCACTGACTGTACCTCATTTTAGTAATTTATTCTATTACTTGATATATTTTTGTATTTGTGTTACATGTAAATGTTAAAATCTACAGCCAAGTTTTATTTATGTAAAAAGTCATCGAAAGCTATTGTCTTCTAGTGCGAAGAACCATATCTACTTAGTCGTTCTGTCTGTATATCACAAGAGTCGAAGCCAGTTTTCATGGTATGCTGTCTTAAAAGATGAAAGAGTCAGTCGAATATCTGTCCACTTTTTCCACGAAAACAGAGCTGGTACAAATTTGGTATATCACGTCGCGTCGTGATCTATATAGTGTTTACTGGCTTAATGACTCAAGATATATGAATTCGTAATAGCTCTCAAAATACAAAATGTTAATTTTTATTCAAGATCGAAACATTGTAATCTATAATACATTACTATGAAAAATAGACAAAATTATATATAAAAAAAGCAAAAAAAATGTTTTCGGCCGTACGGTAACGGATACTGGATGTGTAGTGATTGATAATTTAGTCCTAGATTATTTGTTGCTTATATATGTTTTTGTACAGTTCTTTTATTGTTCTGTTGCACCAATGTCTCAAGATAAGGGGGAGTGTTGGAGCCTGTGTAATATATTCGTTTTTCGTTCATTATATTGTACATAAATTAGGCCGTTAGTTTTCTCGTTTGAGTTGATAAACATTTATCTCAAGCTTCTTGGGTCCTTTTATAGCTGACTATGCGATATGTTATGATATTGTAATTATTATGTTTATTTATGTTGGCCTAATTTGTGTTGTATGGCCTGATAGTTGTTTACCAAATAATCTTATAACTGTGCAGTTTATGAATCACTGGAACAATCACAGAATGATTGGAACTTTCTTGAATGATCCTTATAAAAGATGCGTAATTTAAACTTCTACGTTATTCCAGAAACTTCCGTTGTAACTTTCCAGGATTTTCCACAATGTTCCATTATAGAGTGTTCTAGAATTTTCCATGACAACACTATATATACAGACACTAAAGTTAAACTCTCATAATTAAACTTGGACATAGACATTGATAGACATTAGTATTCACAGCATTTGGATTGACACTTTTATTCTACAAACAACATCATACTGGATTGTGACATTAGTAGTGAACGTAATATTCTAATTGGATTCCGAAAGATTTCCGGATACAGATAAAGATAACAGATTGGACTCATATTATGACAGTTAAGTGAACAGTAATATTTGTGTAATACCTTTTGTAAACTTTTGTATATTAAATATTGTTAAATTTTACTATTGATATGTGTCTTTTGTTGGCTACAATTTAAAGGCGATTTCTGGCCGTAACAGATATAACTTTGCTCAGCGTTGAAGACCGTAGTACGGTGACCTTTCTTTGTTAATATCTGTGTCAGTTGGTCTCTTGTGAATAGTTTTCTCATTGGCAATCATACCACATCTTCTTTTTTTTTTTTATGTATAATTGTAACTTCAATGTCATTTGGTCTCTTGTAGAGAGTTGTCTTATTGTCTATCGTACCATGCACATCTTTTTTTTTATACAATAAAAAAATTACATCACTGCGTAAGATTATATCGACTTTTACAATTTTGGGAGACTATTAAAAAATATATATGCCTTTAAAAAATATATACCTTTTTTGACAATATTTTGGTTAAGAACAGGTGAATTACAGGTAAATGTCAATATCCAGTCCTTAAGAGGACCCCATAATCCCTAATGTTATTTTAGTCTAATTACTAAATGTTGGAGAAACGTGACCGTATCCAGAAGTAAATTTTATAAAAAAAATCCATTTTCCCGTATTTTACATCTAAATGGACTGTTAGGATAGTTACCATACATTCACTCTGTGTTTTTTTTAAAAACTTTCTTATACTTTCCTGGATTTGCACCAAACTTGAACAGAAGCTTCTTACAATCAAAATATAGTATCGAGAGTAATTATTATATTTTGATTGATTTTTTCCCTCATATTTGTTGAGCCTGCAAAAGTAGACACTACGGAATCCTTACGAATTTTCTTCTTTCATTGTGTAAAAAACGTTTTAGTGGGTTTTTTTTTTCATTTTTCTCTAGAAAAAATAAAGGGATATTTTTTTCCCGAAAATTTAGAAATACACACGCACTCAACAACTAATTTGACAAGTACAATAACTTCATGAATCAGATGCATCTGATTAAGTTTTAAACTTCCGATAACACACGCTTTCAGTTTCGACCGGACTGTATGGATGAGTCAGATGTTATGGTTAACAGAAGACCGGTATTAAAAACTAAAATCAAAAAAATACTGAACTATGAGGAAAATTCAAAACGGAAAGTCTCTAATCAAATAGCAAAACTAAAAGCCCAAACACATCAAACGAATGGACAACAACTGTCATATTCCTTACTTGGTACAGGCATTTTGTTAAGTAGAAAATAGTGGATTGAATTTGGTTTTATAGCGCTTATCCTCTCACTTGTTTGACAGTCACATCAAATTCCATACATTGACAACGATGCATGAATAAAACAAACAAACATAATAGGAAAAAATGTCAAAAAAGGGGGCAGTGAACACGTACAGTGTCACAATCTTAATGTTATATGCAAGCGGGGGCATACAATGTGAACGCATTTTCTATTTATATATTTCAATTTTATATATGCAATCATCTTTTGTGGCCAAAATTGTAAAGGGCTTGTAAAAAAATTGTTTATGCACCCCTCCCGAACCACCACCCAGCTCTTCCGCTAGTGTTGCTATTCATCCTCTTGAACTCTACAGTTTTACAAAATCTTCATTTTATCACCTGCCTCCTAGCTGTAATACCAAGATAATGATATCTTAATCCAAATTAAAAAAACAAATAATGTCTTTATTTGAAATTAAGCAAAGCAAAAACAAGGTAACAGGTATTACCAAAAAATATCGGGCAGTTACCACCCCCCCCCTTAAAAACCAAAAGAAAAAAACAACAGCAAAAGCAACAACCCAGTTCACCTAGTAAATACTGGCGTAACCAACAAAATAATAACGACAACTTCTATTTTATGAAAACCCTAATTGCCACTCGCTCAAAAGATGATGTCGTTAAAACAAATTTTACTCTCTCCATTTTGCCTTTGCAAACCACAAGTCGTAAAAGTGAACAACAATTAGTAGCTGCAATGTACCTTACGACCTTAATCCATTCTTTACAATAATCTTAATGTTATGTAATTGTGGTTTTAATATATATGTATCACGTGAATATTTTATTTGTCGAATGACGCAAGAAGACATTCAAAGCACGTGTCGCCATCAATGAATGGTAAACCACAATCACAAAATTACGTTACTTAATTTTTTTTCACTTTATATCATACTCACTGTTTTCATATAGATGTACATATTAATAGTGATTTTATTTCATTTGGTCTCTGATCTCTCTTGCTGAAAGTTGCCTCAATGCAATCATACCACATGCATCTAATATTTATGATATTTAGTTTATAATTGCGTTATATACGAGTATACATAAATAGTATGTATTTTATGTAAATGGATGAATATTACAGACCTATATGATAAAATAGGTTTTTTATTCAATTGCTTTGTTATGTTCAGTTCCTTTTAAACTTACACAGAAATTACCTACATAAATGTATTTCACTTTAAATTTATATCATCGGCGGAACCAACATAGTGAAGATCTATGTGACGTAAATAGCTACTGAAGTTTGCTATCGCTTAATTTTAGATTGCTCTGACGTATTACGGTAGATTTGCCAGAAAAGTTCCACGGCCCCAGTTTGTCTGGTAAAACAGCCGTTAGACGCCAGAGCATACCCGGACTAGCTATCTGGTTTCAAATCGATTACAGCACCCTATATATAAGTGACCTAGCTTATTCTTTTACTTACCGTTCTGTTCTGCTACACACACCTGGTCCGTTCCCAAGCGAGACAACATTTCCAACAATAGACAGAAATATTAACAAAGGAAACGATTCCAGCATTCTGTAAATTTAAATTGCATATGCATCACATTAAGATGACTTCGTACATCTCGTAATTATGAGGAAATTTCATGTAACATAAAATTATATTTGATTGTAATTCATCATGATTGTCAAATTACGTACATGCATGTAAAAACAACAAGTATGGTTATTTGTGGGAAAACTTCTGAAGTAGAGAAAACATGTCTAAAAATAGAAAGAAATCGATCAACTGCACAATAGAGAAACTCGTTTCTCGTAAATGCTTTATCGTACATATATTAAAGTTAAAGTTTAAGCCGGGCTAAGAAATTAGGTTGCAAAATTTGCCTAAAATGTCGAAAACACAAAAACAAAGGGTTTTAACAGTACTAGTACATCTAAATGGGAAAGTAAAATTAGGGGGAGGAGTAAACAAAATAGGGGGAGGCCCGGCGATGTAAATTTCTAAAGTTTGGTTCCAATTATTATTAATTGAATATATTGCATTTAGTACTACACACTTTGAAAAATCTAAACTTAAAACACATCTAGTATCGTTTTATTTGAATGATCAATCAGAGTTTTCTAACTCAAAGATGAAAAATTAAATAGACATATTTAAAAAATATACAAAAGATTTCAAAATTAACAAAACTTCCTAACAACTTCAACAATCAGGGAAATTATACATAAAGTACGAACAAGCCGTTTTCCTCAAACTCCGGTAGTGTATACAAATAATATATATATTACTACATTTTTTTTTTACATTTCTTTGAACATTAAAAGCCCTTCTGCTATAACAGAAATAAATGCCCAATTAATAATGTGTGTATTAGTTTGTAGGCTGTAAAAAACTGTTTTAATTTTAATGCATTAAATACATGTTGTATTTGTACAAGAAGATCGTAGTTATAATTTATTGAACGCCGAACAACATTGCGCTTATAATCGAACTTTCATTTGTATTCTTAAACACCGCTTTTTAATCATAATGAATAAATTCAAATAAACACATAAAGTGCAGTATAATAAAAATCAAAATGTGCATTAAATTATTATAATACATTATCTGTGAATCACTTACGCACATATTAATTATATTTAAAAATGGGAAGAAAAAATAATATACAGGGGCTGATTTAGACGGGGCGATTCCAATACCCCCTTTTATGAAAAGAAATTATTTTGTAAAACAAGGTTAAAAAAGTCGAGCAAAATTGTTTTGTTGCGCTTTATCGTAAACTTGTACCTCCCGAAATGTGTCTCAACCAAACGTAGGAAATTGTATATAATGCGTATTACCACAAAACTCAGACCAATCAATTCTGGAATTATGGCCCTTCATAAATGGTTAAAAATACTGAATTTTTCGTTTCCGTTCTCTAACTTTAGTTTGCATAAATGAAATTTAATGCGTCTTATATACACAATGCTTGAAATGGATCAAGTGTCCTGCAGTTCACTAGGTATTTCCCATAGGGGCATCATATGTGTGCACGGGACATACTCTCGTGTATTTATTTAGTTCATTTAACCTCTCGTACAAATCTTACAAATTTATAATCGTATCTTAAGCTCCTGCAACGGAAAATGAATATTTCAATCTATGTTCTATTGTAATTTAAATTGATGAATGTTATCATGTTCGAAAAACATCGAAAGGCGAATTTCTAAACGAAAAGAATTTGTTCGGATGTAGCTCAATTGTTCTGTGTAGCTTTCACTGGATAGTGTATTTTTTTCTGCCGTTGTGTTCTATCTCCTTCTAATTTTTTTCTCCATCCCCCCCCCAAAAAAAAAAACACACAAAAAAACCCCAAAAGAAACAACCCCAACATCATATTATAAACGAAAAAGAATCAAAAACAACCCAGAGTACATGTACACTGAAAATAAAACTAGTCAAACTGACTAGCTTACCTAGTCAAATTGACTGTCCACAGGATGACTATGTCAAAGTCAAAATGACTTTGTCAAAAGTCAAAATGACTTTAAAAAAAGTCAATTGACTTATTATTTTTGCAGATTAACTAGCTATGCTAGTCATTCTGACTGTTAAAATAGTATTTGTACTAGACCATTAGTCAAGTCGACTTGTCATTCTAGTCAAGTTGAACCACAGTGACCAAAAAATGTTTTAAAGATATGAATAAAGCACTACACTGGGCTTCCCATAATAATCTATGCAAAATCTGATGGCATATTTTAATATAAAGAAATAAACTGCATCCTAATACTATGAAGAACAAATCTCCTAAACTATATGTTTTTATAATCTATCCTAAATTAAAAAATTACACAATACCTGATTTTCTTCTTCTTCAGAAAGTAATCCTTTGGTTAAATAATCTTAAGTAAAAATTTAACACTTTTATAATACGTACTCCTAATTTGTAATATCCTTTTTATATTCAAAATAAATTTCTAAAATTTTACAATAATAATTTTCCTCTGAATTCAATATTGCGTTGTTAAACAATCCCTCATATAAAGATGAAAGAGTTGAATTTATCTATACTTACTATATATATATATGAGAGTACTTACCCTTTTAGTAGGATGAGTTCCGTTCTTGGCACTTGTGATTTGATAGACTTAGTATATTGTGTCATGCTTTTGTCCACGCATCTTCAGTGCACTAAATTATCCTTTTAACTTCCTCGTATGGACCTGCGCCAATTTGATAATTAAAATGTTTATTCATTAAAAAATACTACGTTGCGGTTTAGTAGTATCTAGTATATAATGAGAATCATTCAAGTGTTGTCTTCAATTAAAAGAGGTCGGAAATGAAGGAGAAAAAAATAATGGGCCAGAAAACCAAACGACCTAAAAGAACATATTTATTTTATATATTTGAAAACAATGGACATACGTGGTTAGGTATTCTCAGAAAGTTCAATGTCTAGAACACCTCTGAATAGGCCTTTTGCTAAGAAAATACTGCTCTTATCCAAAGTGTCATCAATTTTCCATTGGCAGTTTAAATTACTCTCCTTAAATCCTGGTCGACCCACCCATGCAGAGCCTTATGATTTTGACTTTTTTCTTATTTGCACAAAAAGTTGCAACAGGAAGTGAAGTGCAGCATCAATTCAATCAAATAATGTAACATATGTTTAAGCATATTCGATTGTTCGCCAGCTGAAGCACGCCTCCGGGTGCGGGAGTTTCTCGCTGCATTGAAGATCCATTGATGACCTTCGGCTATTGTCTGATCTTTGGTCGGGTTGTTGTCTCATTGACACATTCTCCATTTCCATTCTCAATTTTAATTTTACCAATTATTTATATGTTATTCCATTTTCATTTTTGTCTAATGCTTAGTCCGTTTCTGTGTGTGTTACATTTGTATGTTGTGTCGTTGTTCTCCTCTTATATTTAAAGCGTTTCCCTCAGTTTTAGTTTGTTACCCCGATTTTGTTTTTTGTCCAAGGATTTGCGAGTTTTGAACAGCGGTATACTACTGTTGCCTTTATACATCTTTCTTTCCGCTGAAATTTAGGAACCGACAAATAATATTTTATTGGCACATCGACATTATTTTATACAAATTCTAAGTGTTCAAATATTTTGATTTCATATTTTCCCCTATAAACAAAACCAAAACAAAAAACATTTATTTTTGATCGGCGGCTAGTGGCTTTTAGTCTACTCCAATATGCAGAAACGGTTTAAACATTACTAGAATTGCAACAGTAAACCTTCTTCAGTGTGTTTTTATCAGGGTGTTCAAGTTAATATTTGAGATCAACTAACTTTAAGTCTTCCAAGTTAATAGATGGTGAAAATTGATCAGTTTAGGCAGAGACATATAAGATCATATAATACAATTGTAGACACATATAATACAATTGTAGACTGTAGACATATAATACAATTGTAGACTGTAGACATATAATACAATTTTATGTTAAAATCGTCGTTTTTTTTTAAAAAGAAACTAAGATATTTTGATATTGAATGTTTTATATGGGGCAACATATTTTATTTCAATTTAATTCGTTTTGAAACATCATAAACATGATAGTATACAACAATGTATTGTATGTCTAATAATGAATTAAATAATATTGATATTTTGTGGATGAGAAAATCTTCGAAAATACGAAACCGGAAATTTTTAAACTTTTACTTGACAAAAAACTTGATTTTATACGGAAACTGACAAAATTTTCATGACCATGGCCAGTATTCACTATTTTGAAACAAAATCTAAGATTTTTATCATGAAATATCCGAAAACAGGAAACTGGGAAATATGTCAATGTGTTGAACATCAAGATTTAAATTTATTTTTTTTACAAAATAAATATGTCTAAAATATGTTTAATTAAAAGTTTATACTATGATTTTAGTCAAAGGCGTCATAACTCAATAATTTGAATAGTAACTAAAATGTATATATAATGATTCTGTTGAAACCTCGTGCCCTTCTGTTGCCAAAACTTTTTTTCTAAAGAATATGAATAGAACTTAAATTTCGTATAAAAAATGTACGAATAATTGTTCCAGAGTCTAAAGTAGCACGAAGAAAGGTGTGTTGATACAAAATAAGTCCGACATAGTTTTTGGAATTGTATGTGTTCGGCTATCGCACAGATTATATGCAATGCTGTAACGGTCTCTGTTCAATCTTTTCACTTCTTTTCTTGACCTGGTGAGATTTAGAATTTGGCGTACCGTTACTGTATAGACACCTATCGTTTGTTAAACAGCATTGTGCAGTCGCTTTGTCTCCTATAACTATAGACGATGAAAATCACCTTTAGTTTTAGGAGTTGCATGTAACCTTCCTGTAGGTATTTAACAAGGAAAACTTGTAACAATTCACAGTGTACAGGAATGATCATCTGTAGTCATCTCAATAGGTCCAAGGACACAGTTATCGTCTTGGGTTTCGTTGTATAACGTTAGTCCATAGTATAAACAGTGTATAACTTGCCATTTTTTTCAAATACCTTTTTTGTACTTTCCCAATTATTTCTAGATATTTCATCATGCATGAAATTTCAAGTAATGGGATGAAATTACATGTTAAAAAAAGGTGCTGAATCTTTAAGTTAAGTAGTAATTTGGTTTAGTAAAAATAGGTCAAAAATTAGTATATCTGAAACCGTCAAATTGAATTTTAGACCCCCTTAAATTAGAATTTTCCATATTTTGAGTTGGTATACTTTTCTATCATTTTGATATTATTTGTCTCAATAGTAGTGCACTACACTGTGAAAGTTTTTTTGGAGATAGAGTAGCGGCGATTCTTTTAATTTGAATTTATTGTCTAACAGAAATGCGCGCACTACGAAATAACTAAGTGCTCGTGCCAATAGGATGCATGATCAGGGTTATTGAAGGATGCTATTTTGTCTTTAACATTTGTATCTATAGATATTTCTGCTTTTGTATATATTATTTATATACAAATGTATATAATTTATCCTGCAATCAGCCAACTATTGTACAAATAACAGTCACACATAGAGATGTTTGATTTAGTAATACAGTGAAACCTGATTAAACCGAACCCTGAATAAACCGGAAACCTGTCTAATCCAAACTTGTTCTGAAGACCAATCATATCACATTTTGTGCATTGTGAACCTGATGAAACCGAATACCTGCCAAAACCGAACAACATCTCATGTCCCGAAAGGGTTCGGTTTAGTCAGGTTTTACTGTACTTGTACATATATAGTCTCCTGTTATTCCGTTTCTGTCTGTAGTGAGCAAACGGTAATGTATATACTTTGTTTGTGTGACAGTTCATTTATGGTCCTCTTTGAGGTCCGCGTTTAAACTACACCATTCTCTTTGACGAGTATTTCGATTTTTTAGAGGTTATTTATAAGTCAATACTCCTTTGTGTATAATGATGAGAGTAAGAAAATGTCATGGTAGGCAAAGCCAGGTAAATATTAAAATTTTCGATTTGTCTTTATCTATACTCAGAGACATAATATGCAGGATATGTCTCTGGTATATTGAAGTCTCAAAAATATATACCCAACATGATGGCAACATCTGTTTTGTCAAATGATCGATAAAATACTAACTTGCAGAAAAAAAACCCCAAATGAATGAATTGGTTTGCTTCAAAATATTAAAACACTGCTGTACTGACCGCAGTATTACATTTTTTTGTTATCGATTCCACAACATATATGTTTGTATATATTTAATCGGATAGTTGGATTGGCTAAGTGATAAAATTGGTGTCTTATAGTGTGTATTAGTGACTGACAAAGGCGTGTGTCTCATGATAAACCAACCAATAGCAACATTGTTAAACTTTTACCGTACATGTGACCTTACAGATTTCCAGAAGTACAATCATCTTACAAGTCTATAAAATGAAGAACAAAAAAATAATGGATAAATTGGTTATGAGGGTTAAAAAAAATTATTCGCTTAATCACGGATTATTTTCTAATTCCATCTACATAACCTTTTTAAATATTTTTTTGATACAACATCATTACTTTAAAAGTTCTTTAAAGTTATTTTTGAAGTCATATAAATGAAAACATATACACCAAATTCTCTTTTAATATAAAATTTGGACGACAGAAACGATTTTTATTACATGGCTGAAGTGGTATATGACCGAAACCAATATGGCTAAAATGTCTTGTTTTTCTCTATTAATGATAATGATTATGTATATATTCAAAATGAAAAGAAATGAAACTAAAAGAAAGTAGGATAAATCTACAAAATCAATAGAGTGGAAATTTTAGTATTTTTTTTTAATAAAAAAAGGTGAACAAGATTTAGTGTGTACTAAAATATAAAAAAAACGTTAATCATATTTGAGAAAACTTTCATTTTTTCATATTTTCTTTGTACACATTTGCCCATTTCAATTGAAAAGTTTAACAAGCAAGCCTGCCCAAATCATTTGTTACGTTGTTGTATTATATTGTATTGGTTTTTAGATGCACTTATTTTCGGATCTTTCTGGTGTTTTCCATAATACTGTACAACCTCTCAGGTATTAGAGCAAGGTGTATATGGCGATCAACCTTAGCGATCAGCCTTCGTTTGTTTCCATTACAAAACATTCAGAATGGTTGGGAAACTATTTTATTTTTATATTAATTAAACTGAAATACTATTTAAAATTAATTTAGTGTTATTTTTTTACTTTCAAATAAAAAAATTGACATTATTCTGTAAATCGGAATAAACAAATTGAGGGAGAAATTATTTCGAATAAGTTTTCAGTCAAACGCATGTGTGATCAAGACAATCTAATATTTTTGGGAACCACGATTGCCTACATACTGACACTTGAACATAGAAAACACTTTTAAGGATGAGACAACGACCATGCTTGTAGTGATTGGGTTTTTAGATTAAGTAATATATTATTGTGTTATTTTTTCAATACATCAAATGAATAAACTGACCACTGTACTATAAATGAAAATCTTGTCTCCTAATTTCCAGGACTACATGGTATATTATGCAGGAAATGGTTGTGCTATACTTGTGTCACCTTTGGCAAGAGTACCTAAATACATGAAATAGGATTCAGATATACATTTCAACAGATATTTAATTTCAGTTGTTCGTTTGTTCATTTTATCCATCTCATAAAATTTGTAATAATAACAATTTGTAAATAAAGGCAACAGTAGTATACCGCTGTTCAAAACTCATAAATCCATGGCCAAAAAACAAAACCGAGGGAAACGCAATAAATACAAGAGGAGAACAACCACACAACATCAAAATGCAACACACATAGAAACAGACCAAGCACCAGACAAAATCCCACGAGAGCAACGTCAACAAACATAACATCTAAACCAAACACATGAATTTGGGTTAGAAAAGTACTGTGACACGTCTTACAGTAATGTGAACCCACACTCAATAATAAGAGGAAATATAACACACACTGAAATGAGCTATGCCATATTCCTGACTTGGTACAGGACATTTTTATGATATTTTAAATAAAACTTAAAATAAAGAATGTGATAAATGTTTTTATACGACCGCAAATTTTGAAAAAATTTTCGTCGTATATTGCTATCACGTTGGCGTCTGCGTCGTCGTCGTCCGGCGTCCGAATACTTTTAGTTTTCGCACTCTAACTTTAGTAAAAGTGAATGGAAATCTATGAAATTTTAACACAAGGTTTATGACCACAAAAGGAAGGTTGGTATTGATTTTGGGAGTTTTGGTCCCAACATTTTAGGAATTAGGGGCCAAAAAGGGCCCAAATAAGCATTTTCTTGGTTTTCGCACTATAACTTTAGTTTAAGTTAATAGAAATCTATGAAATTTTGACACAAGGTTTATGACCACAAAAGAACAGTTGGGATTGATTTTGGGAGTTTTGGTCTCAACAGTTTAGGAATTAGGGGCCAAAAAAGGGCCCAAATAAGCATTATTCTTGGTTTTCGCACAATAACATTAGTTTAAGTAAATAGAAATCAATGAAATTTAAACACAATGTTAATGACTACAAAAGGAAGGTTGGTATTGATTTTGGGAGTTTAGGTCCCAACAGTTTAGGAATTAGGGGCCAAAAAGGGACCCAAATAAGCATTTTTCTTGGTTTTCGCACCATAACGTTAGTATAAGTAAATAGAAATCTATGAAATTTAAACACAAGGTTTATGACCATAAAAGAAAGGTTGGGTTTGATTTTGGGAGTTTTGGTCCCAACATAATAAGGGGCCCAAAGGGTCCAAAATTAAACTTTTGTTTGATTTCATCAAAATTGAATAATTGGGGTTCTTTGATATGCTGAATCTAACTGTCATGACTGTGTATGTAGATTCTTAACTTTTGGTCCCGTTTTCAAATTGGTCTACATTAAGGTCCAAAGGGTCCAAAATTAAACTTAGTTTGATTTTGACAAAAAATGAATCAGTTAGGTTCTTTGATATGCTGAATCTAAAAATGTACTTAGATTCTTGATTATTGGCCCAGTTTTCAAGTTGGTCCAAATCGGGGTCCAAAATTAATTATTTTTATATTTTTTATATTAACAATAACAACGTACACACATCATGCACATGTTGGCGTATGAATACACAACGTCAGAGTGGGCATGTCGCCAGCAAAATTGACAACATTGAAAATAAAACTGATAATTGTAACCAACCAGAAGACAGTAAAAACACCAAATTTATTTTTTACTGGATATCGCACAGGTTCCCGTAAAATTTTTACGTCATAAAACAAAACATCTAACGCTACAATGGAAAAGCGATTGTTGTATGCGTCAAAAGTTCAAGCGGCGGGATTAGCGACAAGGTGTATAACATGTATGGTCTGGAACATATCTATAGACTATACTTAGCACCAGCCACTGATCCAGAATTTTTTTCACCTAATTTCAGTTCAGCTTCTTGGGGTGAACACTTAATTCTGGAGGCCTGCGAGACAAATTTATTTGATTGAAATGGATAGGGACGATACTGTTACATGTAATGCAGTACAAGCTGATGTTGTTTTGTCACATACACATATGTATCAGTGGCATGTTTGTCCAATTTCTGTACTGTACTATGTATTTGTCACCAAGAGCCAATGCACGTCGAGTTTAAGGGGGACTATCGAACATGCACAGCCCAAGGGACAATGGGTCAGTCTTTCACAAGACTTAAGCAATGGCAGGCAAAACTATAAAGCAAGCAGCAAGTTGTAACAATTTTATATAGTAACAGGTCCAAATAATAATAATGATGCCAAAACAATTTACAAATAAATAAAGTCCAAATGTTCCTAATAATAAAGTCACTAGTTCACTAATTCACAGTTAAAGTTAAGTCCAAAATGTTCGTAATATTCCAAGTTGATGTTGTCTGGCTTGAATAGTTACAGTTGTGTTGAGCTGTCTTTTGAGTTAGCATTTCTCCCGAGTAGCTGAGCCTGGTTGGCTTTTGAAGCACTCCTATCTGGATCACACCGACGAGACTGCACTGGCTCTTGGTGACAGATTTGTTTGTCACCAGGCTAATTTGGACTTAATTTTAATTTTATTATTTATTTAGAAATTGAACTTTTAGAAAAGATTTTATTTTACAAATTTAAATATTTACATGTATAGACAAATAATGTGTTAATCTTAATTAGTGACATATGATTTTCAAATATTTGAGACAGATTTATTGAGTTACAGAAATTAATATGAAAGACATTAATTCATACTAAAGGTGTGAAAATTATTGAAAGAATGAGATTTAATTATTTTATTATAAATTATAATTATCTTTTGTATTAATTAATGTGAATGCTGTCACTTATAGCTTAAAGTTTTGAAATGTCATTTTTAATTTGAGTATTGTCATGTTAATTGAGTATTGTCTATTTTTGATATCTAGTATAAATACTTATTGTAAACTTTGTAAATTTAGTTGAGAACGAGAGAAATAGTAAGAGAGTATACTTTGAGAAATAGTAAGAACATCAGTTAGATACACTAGGAGTCACATTATGTTGACGTTATCCTTTGTATAGTTTATATTAGTACTTTGGCTCGGAATTAAATCATTTAACTTGAATGTGTTGGATTTTCGTGAACTGCAACAACTAGTTCCTGATATTGGTGACTGTCATAGTGTAATTGTTTTTCTAATGATTTTACAAATAAAATCATGACCCCGTAACCACGCCCTTCGGTTACATATTCTTTCACTTTAGATACATGAAATAAACTGAAAGTCATAAATCATGACATTTTCTAAAAAATCCACATTAGCTGTTCACACAATTTTTGTTTCTCATATGATTATGGCTAGATTCTTTGTGTTCATTTGCAAACATTGACACGATTGACGTCTCTCTGCATTTTATGCAATACAATGGCAGGTGAGTTTGAAATTAAATAAGGTTAACAGGTGAAGATGCCTTTTTTTGTAGGCTGCCATCTTAGTTTTGTGAGTTGGTTTGGTTTTTTTTTTTTACTATTTTGATGTTTCTTTTTCATATGGACTCCACAACAGCTGCTTTTAGGGCCAGGTTGATCAGCTGGGCAGTTGGCTAACCAGAACGATGTGTTTATGTTAGATGAATCATTGAATCTGTAGTAGATGACTGCATTCTGCACTAAAGCTAAATACACATAGCCCTCAGACATCTGGGCAGCATATGACACTCGCCCATCCACAATCGGTTTCAGAGTGTTGCTAACATGGGTCTACTTGTAAGGGAGCCTCATAAACTAGTTTGTCGTTTAACCATCTCAGAATGTGTATTGCAGTCACATTCCAATGATGTATTGTTTGACCTTATGGGAAATAAGAATTACTTTGATAGGTTCTGTTTGTTTTTAAACGTTTCTTTAAAGCTACAAGAATTACACAAATTTTCTGATAACATGTAACACATGAACAGCAGTCGTTTCTACGATGTCAATTGCAGATTTCAAAACTTGAATGTGTATGATTGTGTAACCAAATCACCATGTCAATTTCAGCATACATTTAAAATTGAAAAATAAATGCAGAAAATGTGAGTTTTTTTGTCTTTCAAATCACAACCAATATACAGAATTAATTGCAGGATAAAGACTGTTTAGTGTCTTTTAATACATTGTATTAGCTGTATTTTTTTTACTTGCTCGAAACAGGAATAATAGCTTGCTAAAGCTTGCATTACACCTGTTTCCTAGCTTCATACAAATACAGCTGATATTTAAAGACACTAAACAGTTATTGTTTATGAATATGTTATCACAAAGATATAATGGTTGATCCCTTAACAAACCCTAAATTGTAATTAAAATAACATGATATTGTGACATGAAAACAACAGAGCATGAAATATCTCTTTGTAAATATATTTGGTAGCTAAAGACAACATGAAGGGTTCTAAATGTTCTAGCTGCAGTATAAAAAGTGAAAAGAATATGAAATCAATGAGCTAAATACCAATCTTTGTTATTTGTCTCTTTTTGGTAGCACAGAATCACCAAGAACTAATTTTATTAATCTTAGTATTACAAAATTATATGCATTTGCCTATACTAACAACATTATTTTGTCAAGTGTAGAGTTGGCAACATTTTAGCCCATTTGAATGTTAAAAACAGTATTTGGACACAAACTGAACTGAAGCTTTTATTTTACTTTTGCACAGATATTAGAAAGGTGAAATGTGTGCTCAATGGTGGATTGGAAAAAGAGGTAGCTGACAAATCAAAAGGAAAAAGAAGATTGAAACGTGAAAGGTTTTTGTAAATTATTTATATAAAATGCCAAAAAATTATTTAAAGTAGATTTGGTGTCTTTTTCTCAGCATCCCAGTTGGACATGTTCCAAAGGAAATTTCAATGATTAAAAAAAACACGCACAACCAGTGTGTGTTTTATCAAATGATCAAGGCTGTTATGGTTTAAAATGATCCCTTATCAACCTCTCTATTGTTGTTTGTTCTATCAAGGCTGTTATGGTTTAAAATGATCCATTATCAACCCAATTATTGTTGTTTATTTTATCAAGGCTGTTATGGTTTGAAATTATCCATTATCAGCCTTACTATTGTTGTGTGTTCTATCAAGGCTGTTATGGTTTGAAATTATCCATTATCAGCCTTACTATTGTTGTGTGTTCTATCAAGGCTGTTATGGCTTGAAATTATCCATTATCAGCCTCACTATTGTTGTTTGTTCTATCAAGGCTGTTATGGTTTGAAATTATCCATTATCAGCCTTACTATTGTTGTTTGTTCTATCAAGGCTGTTATGGTTTGAAATTATCCATTATCAACCCCACTTTTGTTGTTTGTTCTATCAAGGCCGTTATGGTTTGAAATTATCCATTATCAGCCTCACTATTATTGTTTGTTCTATCAAGGCTGTTATGGTTTGAAATTATCCATTATCAGCCTTACTATTGTTGTTTGTTCTATCAAGGCTGTTATGGTTTGAAATTATCCATTATCAACCCCACTTTTGTTGTTTATTCTATCAAGGCTATTATGGTTTGAAATTATCCATTATCAGCCTTACTATTGTTGTTTGTTCTATCAAGGCTGTTATGGTTTGAAATTATCCATTATCAGCCTCACTATTGTTGTTTGTTCTATCAAGGCTGTTATGGTTTGAAATTATCCATTATCAACCCCACTTTTGTTGTTTGTTCTATCAAGGCTGTTATGGTTTGAAATTATCCATTATCAGCCTTACTATTGTTGTTTGTTCTATCAAGGCTGTTATGGTTTGAAATTATCCATTATCAGCCTCACTATTGTTGTTTGTTCTATCAAGGCTGTTATGGTTTGAAATTATCCATTATCAACCCCACTTTTGTTGTTTGTTCTATCAAGGCTGTTATGTTTTGAAATTATCCATTATCAGCCTTACTATTGTTGTTTATTCTATCAAGGCTATTATGGTTTGAAATTATCCATTATCAGCCTTACTATTGTTGTGTGTTCTATCAAGGCTGTTATGGTTTGAAATTATCCATTATCAACCTTACTTTTGTTGTTTGTTCTATCAAGGCTGTTATGGATTGAAATTATCCATTATCAGCCTCACTTTTGTTGTTTGTTCTATCAAGGCTGTTATGGTTTGAAATTATCCATTATCAGCCTCACTATTGTTGTTTGTTCTATCAAGGCTGTTATGGTTTGAAATTATCCATTATCAGCCTCACTTTTGTTGTTTGTTCTATCAAGGCTGATACGGATTGAAATGATATATTTTAACCTCACTATTGTTGTTTGTTTTATCAAGGCTGTTATGTGGGATTTTCAAATAATCTAACTTGACTGAAAACAACAATTTAACTTCATTTATAAAAAAGTGATTATTAAAAACTCCAAATTCCAATGTTAATTTTTTGTAGGGGAAAGTCCGTTAAAATATGACAAATTAATTGTTTCACAATATATACAACAAAAAATGTATCATATTTCTTACTTAGTACAAGTAAACGTTTTTTTATGCTAACTCAACCTCCCACTTGTATGACAGTTATTTTTAGTTTATAGCCAAAACTGTGGTTACCTACATCCCAAATATACATCACAATTGATTAAATTTTAATTTCAAGCTGAATTGTAAGTTTTTGAAAATATCGTTGTAAAATGAATAATAGCATTGAAAGAATAGTATTTATATTTCTTTATTTTGTCAGGAAAATCTTCAATTTGATGGACAAGAAATTTATAATAGTCTATTAAAGTCAATGCATGCTATTGTTCCTGTTGACAACCAGTACAGAGCGTTTTTAATGCAAGACTACAACATATGTTAGAAGACGTTAAAGGTAAAGAAAATTGTAAATATTACTGACATTACTGGTTTTGTTTTCAGTTTTAGAATAAATATGGAGACTTCATTAACTATTTTCTTCATTAACATTTTCCTGCTGTTAATGAATCCTCTGGTGATGGAAATATTATTTTTTACTAACCACTAACCAGTACATATAAAGTCTTCATCTGAAGGAGAATACAATTATTGTAGATTGGTTCAATTCCAATGGGAGACAACTCTTGTACTATTCTACTTATTAACATTTTCCTTTAAGATATTTAATCCTCTGGTGATAGAAATATGACTTTTTACTAACCACTCACCAGTTCATAAAAAGTCTTCATCTGAAGGAGAATACATTTATTGTAGATTGGTTCAATTCCAATGGGAGGCAACTCTTGTACTATTCTACTTATTAACATTTTCCTTTAAGATATTTAATCCTATGGTGATGGAAATATTATTTTTTAACTAACCACTAACCAGTACATAAAAAGTCTTCATCTGAAAGAGAATACAATTATTGTAGATTGGTTCAATTCCAATGGGAGACAACTCTTGTACTATTTTACTTATTAACATTTTCCTTTAAGATATTTAATCCTATGGTGATGGAAATATTATTTTTTAACTAACCACTAACCAGTACATAAAAAGTCTTCATCTGAAGGAGAATACATTTATTGTAGATTGGTTCAATTCCAATGGGAGACAACTCTTCTACTAATTTACTTATTAACATTTTCCTTTAAGATATTTAATCCTATGGTGATGGAAATATTATTTTTACTAAGCACTAACCAGTACATAAAAAGTCTTCATCTGAAAGAGAATACAATTATTGTAGATTGGTTCAATTCCAATGGGAGACAACTCTTGTACTATTTTACTTATTAACATTTTCCTTTAAGATATTTAATCCTATGGTGATGGAAATATTATTTTTACTAAGCACTAACCAGTACATAAAAAGTCTTCATCTGAAGGAGAATACGTTTATTGTAGATTGGTCCAATTCCAATGGGAGACAACTCTTGTACTATTTTACTTATTAACATTTTATGGTTTTGTTATTTTCTTCTTTAGTACCAAATAAAATCTGTTAAAAATAGGATGACACTTTAACATCTATTTCTTAAAAAATGTGTCATGAAACAGAGATGAAATATTTCATTTTTATAATCAACAGAGTGTTGTCAGCTGAAAACATAGAAAATGTGACACTTTATTTATTATATAGAATTTGTGTAAAATATAATTATTATTTGAAGAATTAACAGGAAAAACTATTTACCAGAAAAAGTTGAGACTGATTGTTTGCAGTTGCTTATCCTTTTTGTGAGTTTACTTCAGAAACAATACACAGAATTTTTCAAAATTACTGCAGTAAATAATGTACAACAAACAATCACAATTACTCTACCCATGTGTACAAAAACTAGACATACAAAGAAAGGCAATGCTGAAACGATGCATCTTCTTTTACAAACATGCACTTATTATAATAGTATGCTGTCCAAATCCTGAGTTACACACATTGGTATGCTGGTTCATTAGGAAAGTTACTGCAGCTTATATAAAGGAATAATACCTTGGATATGTGGAAATAAATCATATGATTTCTACACACAAAAAGAGATAACAAAAATTAATTGCTATGCAAAATCAACTTTGCTAGGAAGTTTCAGATGAAAGTTTGAATCAAAACTTACCAAGAGGCAATGTAACTTGTATGTAGGAATATTTTGATGTTGTCATACAATGAAAGTGTTATATGCAAATGCATACTTCATTTCCCTGAAATAGTATGGTTGATATGTAAAACACTCGTTGTTAAGTAGTTTCTAAGCAAAATACCAGTCTGAAACTGCTGCATGGAACAAACCAGTTTGTTTGTATCAATAACATGTTTTCAAAAACTAAATGTAAGTAATGGGGGCATATAGATATAGTAAGTGCTGAAATAGTATGGTTGCTTAATAAATTTCATTGAAAATAACACTTTATAACTGATGCATCTCAAAAACTAGCATGTACATGTTGTCAGACACTCAATGTAACAGTTATTTGTGCAAAAACATGCATAAAACGCCTGCAATAGTATGTTTGCTCTGTAAAATCCATGTTGGTAGGTAGTTTCTACGCAAAGTACCTGTCTGAAAGTCATGCATGGAACAAACTAGCTGGTATGTATCAATAATATGGTGTTGTCTAATGCTAAATGTAAGGGTTACTTGTGCTATATCATGCATGAAACTCCTGCAATAGTATGGTTGCTAAGCATAATACAATAATTTACGATGTTTAAACTTAAAGGAAAGAGAAACCCTTATACAGATTAAGATATAATGTTATTTTTAAACATAATATACCTTAGGGAGCTACCATTTCATTTTTATGGGGGGGCTAGGATGATATTTGAAAAAATTAGGCAGGACAGGAGTTTTGAGTAAAATAAAAAGGCAGGATGAGACACTTGCAAAAAAAAAAAGTCAGGACGACAATTTAGGTAAAAAAAAAGTCAGGATAAACTAAAAAAAAAAAGGCAGGACCGAACAGAGTGAAAAATAAAAAGGCAGGACAGATATTACAGCTAAAAAAAATGCAGGACAAAACTTTTCATCCTAGCCCCCCCCCCCCCCCCCCCCATAAAAATCAAATGGTAGCTCCCTTAAAAAACAGAGAAAAATTTCTTTGACAGAAAGCAGACACTGCAAGTTTGAATTTATGAATAGGTTGCTATGCAACCATCAAGTTACGTGGACAACTAAAAGTTGTTATTTCTTTTTGTAGTACCTGTCCAAGGGCTATAGATTACATGATACTTGGCATGATACAATCTATAACCCTTGGGCAGGTACTACAAACTATGAATATGAACTTGTTCTAAGAGGGCACAAAAAATATCATTTTCATGAATTTTCCCTTCTTGAATATTTCCGGTCTAAATTTGAATCCAGACTTATACTCAAGGCAGTACATGTACAAAGACTGTTGCAACTGAAAGATTAAACTTTTAACCTTTGTTATACCCAGAATAGGTGGCAACAGAGACATATATACGTGTATATATGTCTCTGGTGGCAACTATAGACTTCTACATTCAAAACGGTTTCGTATTTTACCTATTCAGACTTTCAGATGTTGACAAGTAAGGTAAAGGAAAATGATGAGAACATTTTCAAAATTTATGTTTTTCTAAATGAACTGTCTGGTACTTGGAAGCTGAATATGAATTGTAATTTTTAAAATGCCTTTTTACATCGAGATGACCGTTTGGTCATTCCGATGTATTGCTTTCCCCTAAATTTACATTATGCAAATTAGTTTTGGGTTTTCAACCAATCTATAAAAATTAAAGATCCGCGGACATTATCTAGTGCAAGATAACATTACTACTTATCACTTGTTCCAAATTCATTTTTTCAATGGATACGCTAAAAAAACCCACACACATTTAAATATTAAAATGTTTTTCCGTTAGATATATATATAATATAAAAGTAAAAAAAATATTGCACACGTACCGACAATTGAGTTAAAGGTTGCGCAAGAATATCTCAAGAACGTTTTACGACACTCCTGGCAAGGACCGGTAACTCTGTAATTGCTTTTTTCGGGAAAATATGAATGGCTTCACATATCCAATCTTTTAGAAAATTCGAATTTTTTTTTACAGAAGAGTGGCCACCATGCACGTGCACTGCACTATTATAAGAATGATATACACAATTATGTATACATGCAACTATTCAATTAATATAATATATAAAAACAAACCTGTGTATACTCTGGGATTATTATTATATAATATAATAATCCCAGGTACATGTATACTGATTTGTATCACTACAATATAATAGTTATTACGGTGCTGTTGAGTTTCCTGTCATTTATTCATCATCCACGTATTATCAACTTATATCAGAAAAAAGAATCTCTCTGTACATTAACATTAGTTTCACAGCATTAAGATTAAGGATTTTAAAAGCATAAAACATATAGTTTCACGTATTGTGGCTAACATACACAAGTTGCCTGATAGAAATAAAGATTTTGTAAAGTATTTGACTATTGACATGGCACAGTCGTTTTTTTTTCTTCATAGCTACACCATTGTAAAATAGAAATTATGTGATAAACTAGTGATGACAGAGTTTATAAATTGCTCATCCAAACTATCGGTTTATCTATCAAGTTTATATAGTGCGGCTGGGAAATATGATTTATGAGACTAAACTTCATAATATGTAAACGAACTTAAAAAAAACCGAGGCTCCTGCCTAGGGACAGGCGCAAAAAAAATACGGCAGGGTTAAACCTGATTTTGAAATCTCAACCATCCCCTATACCTCTAGCCAATGATATTTAAAAAACACATTATCAATAGGCTCAGAAAAACTCCGAGTGCGATGTCATAATTGACTAAAAAAACTAAGCAAAATTACAATAATACATAAATCAACAAATGACTACAAGCAGTTAGTTACATACCAGCCGAAGACATCAATCAAACTAATTAAAAGTGTATGTCTTCATCATTAGTTGTTTAAAATATATGAGAGGAACATAACCCGCATCATGCCAACAACTGGTTTTTAGAATCAATGTGTTTATTTCCAATGCAAAGACCTTATGAGTGAATCAAAATAGCACCAAAATACACAATTCTTAAAGACCTGAGTGGTAACAGCAGTATTGTAACCATATCACTTCCGAAAACAAAATTTAAGGTTTGTTAGCTTTTGAGGTGAATGCCGAAAGTTTTGTGCTTTGTTAAGAATATTACCCAGAAATATTTTATGTGAAATACCTGAATGTATAATATGTCTGCATGTTGATTTTTATTTACAAATGATGTACTTGTACCGATGATAAAATTTAGTAAATTTTGATATATATATATAACCATAGGAGATCAAATAAGTGAATATAAACAACTATAGATGACTATACTAGGACACCCGGAGGAGAGATGTAATGCTCCGTATAGAGAGATGTCCAATATATTTTAAACGTTGTACAATGACTTTTGCATTCAAATAAACAGACACCAGAAAACAATAAAAAGTTAGATTTGCTTACAGCGGTTTTATTAATGAATCATTGATCTTTTGTTTTAAATCAATATGATTGTAAAAATCGTTTTATTGATAGATATAGGAAGATGTGGTGTGAGTGCCAATAAGACAACTCTCCATCCAAATAACAATTAAAAAAAGTAAACCATTATAGGTCAATGTACGGCCTTCAACACGGAGCCTTGGCTCACACCGAACAACAAGCTACAAAGGGCCGCAAAATTACTAACTAGTGTAAAACCATTCAAACGGGAAAGCCAACGGTCTAATCTATATAAAAAAAATCGAGAAACAAGAAACACGTATAAATTACATAAAGATGTACTCTTTAATCTTGTAAGTTTTCCCATTGATTCACTATTGAATTTGTGGTCATTTAGGACTCGAGCATTGTATAATTCACTATTGCCTGTTGATTGATGTCTAGTAGCAAATATTTCATGTATATTTAGAACAAAAGAAAAAAATGCTATTAACTATTATTGTACAGCTTAGTTAATTGATTAGTTAGCGATTTCGTTAGTTCTTTTTTAGCATTATATGATACATCATCTACATCTACATCTACATCATACGACGATCCATCAGCACATTGATGACTATACGTCGGCGCATCGCAAACAGACACTTAATAAAATACATTTGGTGTGATTATACACGATGTGCACAGCAAATTAAAGCAAGTTATTACTAAATCAAAACACAATAAAGATTTACAGAGTTCTAATATACCAAAAGTGGTTTTCAATCTCCAAAGTCAAGAATAAACCGTTTGTTGCGGTGTTACATATTTGTTTTTCGTTCATTTTTGTACATAAATTGTGTCGTTAGTTTTATCGTTTAAATGATTTTAGATTGTTATCTCGTGGTCTTTTAAAGCTGACTATGCATTGCAGTGTTGGCTTTGCTCATTGTTGAAAGCCGTACTGTGACGTATGATTAATTGTTAATTTTTCTGTCATTTGGTCTCTTGTGGAGAGTTGTCTCATTGGCAATCATACCACAGGCTTTTTTTTAATAACGCCAGGGCTGAAACAGAAAAAAAATACCAACAGACAAACAACAGTACACACAACAAATCATGGAATACCGAGGACTTACCCCCCCCCCCCCCCCAACAAAACACAAAACAAAGCTGGGGTGATCTCATGTGCTATTGAATGAGTAAGCAGGTCCTAGTCCACATACGGCACCCGTTGTGTTTGTGTAGGAAATGCAAAAGAGATTATAAGTATAAGAAGATAGGTCAATATCAGGAAGAAGAACAAACGGAATTAACGGAGGGCTAATTTCCAATTCGCCACTTGGAACTCTTGGTTTGATAGCTTCCTTGTGAACAGCAAGGAAATATAAGACCTGGAAGATATGATTTGCTTTTTTCTTTCTTGCTCGGGCGTTTGTATGAAGTCCGCCTAATATAAAGAAAAGAACAAGTCGACAAGAAGAAGAGCACAGTTAATTCCCATTAGAATGCAGAGTTTTTGTTGAACGTGCAACTCATGTGTAGTTGTCCTTACCCTTGGATCAAAGTAGAGGCTGATAAATCCCATTTTATTCAGGATCAGCCTTCATAACAACCATTAACAAAGTAGAGGCTGATAAATCCCATTTTATACAGGATCAACCTTCATACAAACATTAACAAAGTACAGGCTGATAAATCCCATTTTATACAGGATCAACCTTCATACAAATATTAACAAAGTACAGGCTGATAAATCCCGTTTTATACAGGATCAGCCTTCATAACAACCATTAACAAAGTAGAGGCTGATAAATCCCATTTTATACAGGATCAACCTTCATACAAACATTAACAAAGTACAGGCTGATAAATCCCATTTTATACAGGATCAACCTTCATACAAACATTAACAAAGTACAGGCTGATAAATCCAATTTTATACAAGATCAGCCTCCATTACAACCATTAACAAAGTAGAGGCTGATAAATCCCGTTTTATACAGGATCAACCTTCATACAAACATTAACAAAGTACAGGCTGATAAATCCCATTTTATACAGGATCAACCTTCATACAAACATTAACAAAGTACAGGCTGATAAATCCCATTTTATACAGGATCAACCTTCATACAAACATTAACAAAGTACAGGCTGATAAATCCAATTTTATACAAGATCAGCCTCCATTACAACCATTAACAAAGTAGAGGCTGATAAATCCCGTTTTATACAAGATCAACCTTCATACAAACATTAACAAAGTACAGGCTGATAAATCCCATTTTATACAGGATCAACCTTCATACAAACATTAACAAAGTACAGGCTGATAAATCCCATTTTATACAGGATCAACCTTCATACAAACATTAACAAAGTACAGGCTGATAAATCCCATTTTATACAGGATCAACCTTCATACAAACATTAACAAAGTACAGGCTGATAAATCCAATTTTATACAAGATCAGCCTCCATTACAACCATTAACAAGAACAGGCTGATAAATCCCGTTTTATACAAGATCAGCCTTCATAACAACCATTAACAAAGTAGAGGCTGATAAATCCCATTTTATACAGGATCAACCTTCATACAAACATTAACAAAGTACAGGCTGATAAATCCCATTTTATACAGGATCAACCTTCATACAAACATTAACTAAGTACAGGCTGATAAATCCAATTTTATACAGGATCAGCCTTCCTACAAACATTAATAAACACATAGAAAAATGTTAATAAGTAAAATAGTACAAGAGTTGTCTCCCATTGGAATTGAACCAATCTACAATAATTGTATTCTCCTTCAGATGAAGACTTTTTATGTTACTGTTAGTGGTTAGTAAAAAGTCATATTTCCATCACTGTAGGATTGAATATCTTAAAGGAAAATGTTAATAAGTAAAATAGTACAAGAGTTGTCTCCCATTGGAATTGAACCAATCTACAATAAATGTATTCTCCTTCAGATGAAGACTTTTTATGTACTGGTAAAATGTGAGTAAAAATAATATTACCATCACCATAGGATTAAATATCTTAAAGGAAAATGTTAATAAGTAAATTAGTAGAAGAGTTGTCTCCCATTGGAATTGAACCAATCTACAATAAATGTATTCTCCTTCAGATAAAGACTTTTTATGTACCTGTTAGTGGTTGGTAAAAAGTCATATTTCTATCACCATTGGATTAAATATCTTGATGAAAATGTTAATAAGTAAAATAGTACAAGAGTTGTCTCCCATTGGAATTGAACCAATCTACAATAAATGTATTCTCCTTCAGATGAAGCCTTTTTATGTATCTGTTAGTACAAATAATATTTCCATCACCATAGGATTCTATAACAGCAGGTAAATGTTAATGAGATCAGTTGTCTCTCATGTAGCTTTTTGTAAAAAACCATACTTCAATCACCAGGGGATTAATTAACAGCAGGAAAATGTTTATAAGAAAATTGTACATGAATTTTCTCCTGTTTGAATTGAACCAAACTAATATGTTTTATCTACATATAAGTAAAGCCACTGACTAAACATTGAACTGTAAAATGAATGCAAAGACAAGTCAAACTACTTACCAAATGCATGTACAGCAATATAAAAAAAAACATAGCTGGAAATGCTGTTTCTGCAGAAAATCTTTACACCTAAAAATATTTTTTTTAATTTTTTTTCACAAATAATCCATTAAATAAGAGATAATAAATTTAATAGAAAATGCATATCTTGTAGTAGACAGCATAACCCTTATCCAAGGTATCCAATTCTAAGAACTTTAAGAAGTATTTCAAATCTAAATGACAATAAGAATAAATTAAGAACAATAAAAGTGAGGCAACTGAAATTTAAACTTCATCTGAGTTTTGTGGAAAGATGCACTGTGTATGAATGACATATAACATTTGTTTGATGCAATCTGGATTAGAGACAAAAAACGAAAAAAATCAGAATTTCTATCCATGTGTAAAGGATTATAACTCTAGATTGGTAAAAGAGAAGCCTTGATTTGTGTTTGTTGTAATAAGCATAGGGTATAAGTTTTATAGCATTTTGTTTTGGCAAAATGAAGTTAAGAGAACAGAAACCAATTTAGGGATGTACAGACTTACAGACAAGGCTTAAACTTAATGTCCCCTCAGATATGATGGGAACATTAAAAATAGAACATTTCAGTTCATGCTTTTATACCACTTTCCTGTGAGAATGGTTTTAAACCAGTCATTCTTGGGGCCCTTAAGCTTCTGTTCCATCTTCCATATGAGCCAAGGCTCTGTGTTGAAGGCCCTACTGTGACCTATAATGGTCAACTTTTACAAATTGTGACTTGGAAGGAGAGTTGTCTCATTGGCACTCATACCATATCTTATTATTCTGTATTCATGATTTATAAGAAAATGTTTTTCTCTTTCTTAAAATATTTGTTTGAGTCTTTTGCCTGATGAACAAAGATGTAATGTTTTGTTTTTCTCAAAGAGTTTTTATTCTTATAAACTGCTGTTCAGCTACAATTACAAAAAGAAGTTAAAACTGCTTGACATGTACTAAATCTATTGAGGAATAATTTCAATTTTGAATTGGTACATAATACTTTATGATAATTGAATGTAATTAAAACCGAGATCATGACTTTTTTTTTGCTTTTTATACTTATTTACTATAATTTGGCTAACACTTATTCAAACCTTATTGGCCAAATGCTTCACTCTTTTCAGAGCATTTTGCTCTTTCGCTTTCTACTTTGATACTGGCCATGGTAACACCTACAAAGAAAATCTGTTTGATTAGGGTTACATTTTTCTAACAAATAAATCAATGGAATTGTTGTTTAAACAATCAAGCAATTGAAATTTGATATAACATTAGATACAAACTAAATTATGCATAATTCATTGTAAAGGAAGGATTTTTCCAAAAAAAACAATCTTATAGAAATGTCTCTTTTTATACATAACTGACAATGGCAAGGAAAACACATTAAAAAAAAAAAAAAGGAACAAAAGAAACACTTTTTCGTTCCCTTATGTTTAATTTCCTTACAAACAAACAAACAAACAAACAAACAAACAAACAGACAGACAGACAGACAGACAGACAGACAGTATAAATTAATGAACACAACAGGGGTTAAGTTTAGGAGGGAGGGACAAATGGACAGATTCAGACGAATTGTATATATGTTCTGCTTATATAATGCTGTACAGACTAATTCTACTGTGTAGTGCGCAGATATAAACATAGACCTGCAATCCCACATGCAGAGGGAGTTTAGTGTCTAATTACACCTTATGTAAGAATCCGGGGTTTTGATTGGTTAATAGCCAGTGTATTTTTCACCAATTTACTGTTATCAAATGAATATCGTTCATTTTTAACGCCGCCGGGGTATTTGCTAAAAGGATATGCCTTTTTTACCCTCTCTGCCGTGGTATTTGCCAAAAAATACTCTATCCGACTGGACGCTTGTAACGTCACGATCATCAATGCGTTTTAGTACATTAACATTCGGTGTAATTAAACAGATATATCATGTTATTGAGGGGTATTTGCGAAAAATACCAGTCTTGAGAATGAATTACCCTCGCCTTACGGCTCGTGAAATTTAACATTCTCTCGACTGGTATTTTTCGCAAATACCCCTCCTTAACATGATATATCTGTTCAATATTTTTAAGCCCGTTGCTCTGATTACACAGATTACCTGTGGTTCTCAATATAGTGGAAGGATTTACCCCCTCCCCCCATTTATTCTACAATCAACAGCACAGGCACTTGTTTTTATCCATTGGAAGACCCCCTATCAACGCATATTTACAAATTATTTATAAATATACGTTGATAGGAGGGTCTTCAAATAGATAGAAACAAGTTCCTGTGTCAAGGTACGTGAAAGTTATTTTAGTGTAAAAATAATTCAATTACTGACATACTGGTGTATGTTTTTTTTGCGAGAAAAGAAAGGGGAGTAATAAAATATTGTTTGAAGTGAACACATTGAAAATTTCTGTTTAAGCTACCTTGTGATTTTTCGTACGGGTGTGGATAGTAAACCCCACATTGACAGAAACAAGTGCCAATTCCAATCTCAATATTTTGTATTGTGCATTTTACCTTATCAATATCATGCTTATTGGTCCAGGAACACAGGCGCGGATCCAGAGGGGGGGGGGGGGGGGGTTCCGGGTGTTGGAACCCCCCCTTTTTTTGGACGATCAATGCTGGGGAGGTGTAGTTGGACCCCCCCTTTTGTCCTGGGTTAGAAACCCCCCCCCCCCTTTTTAAAATGGCTGGACCGCCCCTGGAACATATATACAGATATATACTGTTCCCAGATTGGTCTCATTCGTCAAAATAGATAGTAGTCGTTTCATGAATGTTCTGCCCAAAATGTCAATTTCTTTGCTTATTGTTTAGTTTCATATGTATATACATCATGTATATCAAGTTAAGTATCGGGAATGTTTACAAATTATTCTATACCATTACACTAATGTTACTCTTTCGTGTTGAGGTTAAAATGTAGTCGATAAGCGTCTAAAAGAATACGATAACATTAAAGAAATGCTCCCGCACATCTCGCGTGGTTTCAATTAACGAGACCTACTGAGGCTGATCCTTACGGCTACTAGCCGTATATTAGAAGCTATTATAGCTCAACCTCTACAACAAATAAATCAACATGGCGACTCCCAGTGGACACACACAACCTCTTCCAAACGAACAAGAAGAAGAGGACGCGTCTGAATTACTCTTTCCTAAAGGTTGTGAAAAAAATAAATACACAATTATACGTTGTTTGGCTAAGAACTAAGGTTCACCGTAACTAATCAACAAAAAATATCATTATTTACACTTCTAAAATCTGAAAATTATTACTGTCACTAAAACCTATTTATTTACATGACGTCATCACATCATAAAAAATATTTAAATAAACCCCAAACATATACACAGACAAAAAGTAAAAGGCAGCATGTTGTTTTCTTGGTGAAAACCGAATGAAAAACAAAACCATGTATCTTCGTTTCTTTCACAACCAATACACCTTATCGCTATTTAGTCCATTCTGGGAAAAACAATCATTTATACAACTTTCTGTTTGGGTCACCGTCCAAAAAATGGAGGTCATCAGTAGTGAGCTGAGGAAGAAAAAACTTTAGAAAGTGATCATCAAGAAACTTTGATATAGTATGATCCACTTTTTTCGAAATTAAAATTGAAGTAAAAAAATATTTTGTTTGAAGTATTTACGGCAGTTTAAACAGGTCTCATTAAAAAGTATCATTGTTTAAACAGGGTCCCAGATAGCTTCAACTGGATGAAAAAGTTGTGTAATTTTAGAACTTATCCGGAATGGAATAAATAGTGATTAGGTGTATGGCCATTGTTTGAAATCATAATGGTGGGAACAAACCTCCAAGAGGGTAGGATTGCCCTTTACTGTCAGGCCTCAAGCCGTTATTTTTGGTTACTGTTAGCGTTAAATGGGTCAAAATATCTTATCTGGATTCATCAGAGAATTCAAATTATGATTGTTATTTGTCATTAAGGTACCCCCATTACGACCCTCCTCCAAATGAAGATTATCCCTTAAATGAGAGACTGTCTCTCAGACGAGGGTGTCATTTTGCAGTTGTAGAAAAGATCTTTGTTAAATTTAAAAGGGGAATATTCATAATGTTTGAAACAACTAAAAAAGGGTCCTCTTTTTTCTAATTACAAAGAAAATTGAAGTCCATGAATATTCCAAACATCCTAGATATGTTTTGACAATATAATAACAGATAAATGTATAGTTCTTTGGGAAAAGTTTCTTCAAGAATGGTCTTTACCCCCTTTAAAATGTGTAATCACTTGAAATGTACCAGAGAGACATTCAAACTCATAAATTGAAATTTAAACTGTCAACCCAATGGCTTAAAAATAAAAACATAAACAGACAAATAAAAGTTCACTAAACACAACATAGTAAAATAAAGATTAATTAACACAATATCTTGAAGAAGTAAATAAATACATATACATAAATATTACATGTATAAATCTCCCCATTATTATCTAAAAAAAAAAAAACGCTTGTAAGAGTAAATTTTTTGTACAATCCCATAAAAATGATTAGTAAAGACATCTGCAAAGGACAGACAATTCAAAATTCTGTTAGAGAAAAGAAGTTCTAAGAATTTAAGAATGAAGATAGGCTGATTATTTACTTGTACAAGTAAAAAATTTTGAATGTCTAAGGGACATACACATGTAACTAGGCCAAAAAATAATTTACTTTCATGTACAATGTATACAAGTAAATCAAATACACTAGTATAAGTATCCTACAAATTTATTTATATATGTATATTGATAATAATTTTTCAAATAAATAAGAATTACTTGTAACAAGTAGTTCCCCTGACTGTTATGATGACATTTACTAGACTGAACCCATAATCAACCATTTATAATTGGA